>NW_015506507.1:24730-24932 GCF_001515645.1 Sinocyclocheilus grahami | reverse complement strand
CAAAGTTGTTGTATTTCCTCAGCGACCAACACGGATCAGCTCCAGGCATGACGAAGCAGATATCGTCCTCTTTTGAAAGGCCAAAGTAGTTACACTTTCACAATGAAACACAGCGCCTTCACGACATGACGGCCGCAACAATACTACAGAGAGAATAAAAGTTTCACCTTCTTTCTTTGCGTGAACATTTGGGCGGCGTTAT
>NW_015506507.1:20755-23851 GCF_001515645.1 Sinocyclocheilus grahami | reverse complement strand
GGTGAAAGCTGATCCGGCGATCCACAGCGCAAAGTTGTAGTATTTCCTCAGCGACCAGCACGGATCAGCTCCAGGCATGACGAAGCAGATATCGTCCTCTTTTGAAAGGCCAAAGTAGTTACACTTTCACAATGAAACACAGCGCCTTCACGACATGACGGCGGCAACAATACTACAGCGAGAATAAAAGTTTCACCTTCTTTCTTTGCGTGAACATTTGGGCGGCGTTATGCAAATCTTCCCACATAGTGAGGTAGACATGTGGGGGGCGTGTTAGAACGAGCCGTTTTAGGTAGGTGTGGCTGACTCTTAACTTTTATAAAGAATATCTCTTTGGATTTGAGACTTTAGTCTTTGCAACTTTACAGATCTTCTTTATGCACCAAGAGCTTGTAACACTCCAAAGAGAAAGGAAAAATTGAAATCGCATCATACGACCCCTTTAAACAGCTTTCCGTTTTTACTGTTCAGGTTTCTACATTTTCTGTTCAGTTTCTATATTGTCTAAAAAAAAAAAGCAATCAGCGTGAGACCATGTGTAAGTGATTTTATGATAATTAATAACCCAAAACACCCCAGAAAATGATAAAATCACTGTAAGACACAGCCTCAAGTAGCTTATTTCAATAGTTTAGCTCATTTACTGGGGTTTTCATTTCATTTACCATTTTATGCCATAACAGTAGGGTTCTTATGGTAACTTTTCGTTATTTGAAATAAAATAAACATTAACTGAAATAAAATTAAATAAAATTGAGTTGATAGTTTTAGTTTAACTTGATGTTTAAAAAAAACTAAAATATAAATGTCTAAAAAAAAAAGAATAGTCATACTAAACTATATAGACATATACAAAGTACTAAAACACAACAAAACAATGAAAACCTTAACCAAAATTAAAATGCAAACAAAAAATATAAAAATAAAATAGATTCAAAATATTAATAAAAACTATGATACTAAAACAGCCCTTATCAGTATCACAGGCTATATTCATTGAGTAATAACATTTGAAATGGTCTTAATTATTTAACAATACACATATATAGTTTGATATTTGATAAAAATTCTAATATTTTCCCAGTATAAACATTTCCATTATGTCCATTAATGTAACCTACTTGTATATAAATACACATGGGTAAGTCTTGTGTGACCAATTCTACATAGAGTTCATACGGTTTAGTTATTTCTTTTTTCAAAAATGATTAGCTTTATCATTTGTTTGTTTACGGTGATCGTTGTTTACCTCATGTTCTCAGGATTCAGCAGGTGTCTCTTTATCCGGGGAAGTTTCCTCAAAACTGAAGTCAGATCAGTCATCTCGGCTATTCTTTTCATAAACTTCACCTGAAATTAAAACATGATACATTTACAACAATTTACTGTACAAAGCTGATGAAGACTGGTGCTCAACATGAGGAACACTCACCTGGTCCATCCCGCCGAAGGTCTCCTGCAGGTCTGCTGTGGGCGCAAGCGTTCGAGCCGCACTTGTCATCGCGTACATGTGACCGGAGTACGAGATGCCATTGGACAGCTCCTGAGCTGACATCATGACCAGCACACGCAGACGCTGCTCGTCATCAAAATGAGGGCTGAAAATGTAAACCGAAGATTCGGCATAAGTCTAAAATCATTACACTTGCACAGAGATTTAAAGATTTATTTTTTCTGTCTCTTTAAAAAAGATAACATTTGAAATGGTCTTAATTATTTAACAATACACATATATAGTTTGATATTTGATAAAAATTCTAATATTTTCCCAGTATAAACATTTCCATTATGTCCATTAATGTAACCTACTTGTATATAAATACACATGGGTAAGTCTTGTGTGACCAATTCTACATAGAGTTCATACGGTTTAGTTATTTCTTTTTTCAAAAATGATTAGCTTTATCATTTGTTTGTTTACGGTGATCGTTGTTTACCTCATGTTCTCAGGATTCAGCAGGTGTCTCTTTATCCGGGGAAGTTTCCTCAAAACTGAAGCCAGATCAGTCATCTCGGCTATTCTTTTCATAAACTTCACCTGAAATTAAAACATGATACATTTACAACAATTTACTGTACAAAGCTGATGAAGAATGGTGCTCAACATGAGGAACACTCACCTGGTCCATCCCGCCGAAGGTCTCCTGCAGGTCTGCTGTGGGCGCAAGCGTTCGAGCCGCACTTGTCATCGCGTACATGTGACCGGAGTACGAGATGCCATTGGACAGCTCCTGAGCTGACATCATGACCAGCACACGCAGACGCTGCTCGTCATCAAAATGAGGGCTGAAAATGTAAACCGAAGATTCGGCATCAGTCTAAAATCATTACACTTGCACAGAGATTTAAAGATTTATTTTTTCTGTCTCTTTAAAAAAGACTAACCTGTTGAATATGTCACTCCACAGCTGAAACATGTCAGGTAGATTCCTGTCCAGACAGGAAGACGACAGGATAATACCCTGAAAAACAAGAATAAAGACAAAAGCATAGATTGTCGTGCTCTGAACGGCCAACAGCTGCAAACCTGAAGCAACAACAACAACATGAAACCATCTAAAACAGAACAAGACTAATTATTCTTGTCATTCCTGGTCTCATGATCATACCTTTCTCATAGATGTCTTTGTGGTCTGCATGGCTGAGGTTCTGTATCTTCTGCTGTAGTTTCTGTTCCTCAGCTTCAGCCTGTTTCTCCAAGAATCTCTCATCAGGACTCATGGTAAGGGTCAGTCGATGGGTGTTATCCTGAAACAAGCACAGACAAACGTTGCTTACTTCAGCAAACATGTATTAAAAATTGGACATCCTGTTAAAAATGCTGTTTTTCTAAAACACTCCTATTATGACCACAGTCATTTTTAATTTAGTTGTGTTTTTAGTTTTATTATTCTATTTATAGTTTAAAAATTTTTTGTACATTTTTTCACCATTTTCTAGTATTAGGTCTTCATTACCTTAAAGTAGTGCTGGACTTTGTCCTGAAGGTAGCGAGGGTTCTCCTTCAAACACTGCCGGAATCTGGACACATTCTCGCTGATCTTCAGCAGCTGCACCGGATCACCATCATGATTCCAACAGGATGCAATATACTGA
>NW_015506507.1:3429-19679 GCF_001515645.1 Sinocyclocheilus grahami | reverse complement strand
GCACTAATATATATATATATATATATATATATATATATATATATATATATATACACATACATATACACACACATACATGTATAAACTTCTATTTTAGCTAGTTTCTAAGGCAACATTACTTGGATTCATTTAGTTTAACTCAAACTAAAATTGAAAGAAATTAACTGAAATGTAAAAAAAAAAAAAAATCTATAAAACTACTTAGTAAAAATGTAATAAAAACGACAATAAAATTACTAAAACTTTAAAATCTAATTGAAAACATAAAATATAAAAACTAATTTAAAATATTAATAAAAACTCTCAATGATAGAAAAATCACACTGGTATGTGTGTGAGAGAGTTTACTCACTGAAGCGAGAGCTAGACCAAAGCTGGTGGACTGATGTTTCATCTGAATCTCGATCTTATGGAGCAGAGCTCCAATCTGCTCCTCTTCAAAACCGGTTCTGAAACAGCAGTTCATTTACATTTATTCATTTAGCAGGTGTTTTATTAAACTGATCGTCATGAGAAATTCAGATCCTCACAGTCAATCCAGACTTCTGTACACTGGAAAAGCTTGATTTAAAGCAACAAAAAGCTTGTCAACACTCACGCAATGATATCATCGATGCTTTGAGCAATGATGTGTTTGACCGTCTCAGTGTCGGCCTCCGCCATGCCCTGAAGCCCGATGGTGAAAGACGCTAGTCTAGTGCTGCCGTCAAACCTGCGTCAATCACACATTTAGAAAACTCCACTCTCAATAACCTGAGAGATGACCTGATTTTATAGTCAAACAACGTACCCCACTGAAGAGGAGAAGTCAGAACCGATTCCGGGCTCAATCAGGGCTTTGTAGAAGGGCGAGTTTGGACCAGAGATCATCAGAGAGGAGAGGAGGCTCAGAGTGAACGCCTCAAATGTGTCTGTGATGCTGAAACACGTAGACAAGCGGTTAGACAGTTAAACCACAAATTGAAAAAAATGACCCAAATATCGCATGAATATTTGTCCACTCACTCTCCCAGCAGATAACTCATGCAGAGCGTGTTTTGTTTCACGGGATCAGGAGCAAGTGCGTCAGGCATACAAGTCACATGATCCACTCTCTGAACAAAAGCAAAACATGACAAACCTCACAAAGCAGATTTTACAGTGTGTTTGTGGACTGATTGCGTTGCATTCTCTGCAGTGATGGGCGCTTTCGAAACACTGCTTCACGAAGCTCTGAAACATTTACGAATCTTTTGTTTTGAATCACACATTCAGAGCTCGTTTCAAACTTGCCACGTCACGTAATTCCAGCAAACGAGGCTTCGTTACGTCAAACTGTTTCGAACCTTGGTCAGATCAGATCAGAGGTTCAGAGCTCATTTCAAACTTAAGTCACATGATTTCAGCTAACAAGGATTTGTTATGTCGTACTGTTTTGAACCTTGATTTTGAAACGATTACAAATCTTTTGTTTTATATCAGTGGTTGGGAGCTTGTTTTAAACTTGCTAAGCTAAGCTTGCTTGATTTCAGAAAATGAGGCTTCACTACGTCATACGTGCCTTCGAAACATTTCAAAATTCGGAGGGTTTGTCGATAAGACGGCATAGATTTGGTGAACAAGCATTTTAACTGATCTATGTCACTTTTATGATGTAGGTTCATTTTTATTGATTTAATGAATTTTAATACTTATGTGTGCAAGGCATAATACAAAAAGGAGAATATTTAATTCCTTCTAATTGACCTAGTTTGCTACTTTGCCTGCCTAATAATACACAAAACAAGCAGTATAAAATAATAAAAGCGCACAAATTTGACAGAACCTTCGTATTTAAATGTATTTAAATATTTGTAGACTGCATTTAATAGATTACACTTTCTTGAAAATGTGCAATTGGTTTGTAAGGGGTGTAATTCTACATGTTTCGGTGTCGTTTTTACATTTTGACCAGCAGGTACCGCCAGCCTACGGTGTTTCAAATTCAAGCGCTTTGAAATTGCAATTGAATCAGTTTCGAAAAGCTTCATTTCTCCCATCACTAATTCTCTGTGTTTATTACACAGGTCCTTCTCATGTGTGTATTGTGTAACGTACAGGTTTGTCCCAGTGTTTTTGGGGTGGAACTGCAGTGTTTGGTTCTGCTCTCTCAAATTTAGACAGGGCCTCTTCTTCAATCTGCTGCAGGTGCTGCTCCAATGGTAAGTCCCCGTATGTGAAGAACCTGCAAAAAACATGCACAACAGGCAATAATGAGCATCGTCTGCTTTTTGCACTCTTTCATTTACAGAGTCGGAGAGTTTTGTGTGTGTACCGTGCATTGCTGGGGTGGTAGTGTGTGGCGTGGAAGTGTTTGAGCTGTTCCCAGGTCAGGTCAGGAATGGCTAGCGGTTCCCCTCCGGACACAACAGCGTATGTGTGATCCGGCAGGAGTTTATTCTGCAGGTGCTGAGCGTACAGACGCTCATTATCTGACTACACAAACAACACATGCAAGAGCAACAGAAGAGACTGTTAGTCTTAAAACTCAAATCAATATATACAGTGGGTACGGAAAGTATTCAGACCCCCTTAAATTTTTCACTCTGTTATATTGCAGCCATTTGCTAAAATCATTTAAGTTAATTTTTTTTCCTCACACAGCACCCCATATTGACAGAAAAACACAGAATTGTTGACATTTTTGCAGATTTATTAAAAAAGAAAAACTGAAATATCACATGGTCCTAAGTATTCAGACCCTTTGCTGTGACACTCATATATTTAACTCAGGGGCTGTCCATTTCTTCTGATCATCCTTGAGATGGTTCTACACCTTCATTTGAGTCCAGCTGTGTTTGATTATACTGATTGGACTTGATTAGGAAAGCCACACACCTGTCTATATAAGACCTTACAGCTCACAGTGCATGTCAGAGCAAATGAGAATAATGAGGTCAAAGGAACTGCTGGGAGAAAGTTGTAGAAAGTCATCACTGCAGCCCTCCACCAGTCGGGGCTTTATGGCAGAGTGGCCTGACGGAAGCCTCTCCTCAGTGCAAGACACATGAAAGCCTGCATGGAGTTTGCTAAAAAACACCTGAATAAGATTCTCTGGTCTGATGAGACCAAGATAGAACTTTTTGGCCTTAATTCTAAGTGGTATGTGTGGAGAAAACCAGGCACTTCTCATCACCTGTCCAATACAGTCCCAGCAGTGAAGCATGGTGGTGGCAGCATCATGCTGTGGGGGTGTTTTTCAGCTGCAGGGACAGGATGACTGGTTGCAATCGAGGGAAAGATGAATGTGGCCAAGTACTGGGATATCCTGGACGAAAACCTTCTCCAGAGAGCTCAGGACCTCAGATTGGGCCGAAGGTTTACCTTCCAACAAGACACTGACCCTAAGCACACAGCTAAAATAATGAAGGAGTGGCTTCACAACAACTCTGTGACTGTTCTTGAATGGCCCAGCCAGAGCCCTGACTTAAACCCAATTGAGCATCTCTGGAGAGACCTAAAAATGGCTGTCCACCAACGTTTACCATCCAACCTGACAGAACTGGAGAGGATCTGCAAGGAGGAATGGCAGAGGATCCCCTGAAAATCTTGTTGCATCTTTCCCAAAAAGACTCATGGCTGTATTAGATCAAAAGGGTGCTTCTACTAAATACTGAGCAAAGGGTCTGAATACTTAGGACCATGTGATATTTGTTTTTCTTTTTTAATAAATCTGCAAAAATGTCAACAATTCTGTGTTTTTCTGTCAATATGGGGTGCTGTGTGTACATTAATGAGGGAAAAAAATTAACTTAAATGATTTTAGCAAATGGCTGCAATATAACAAAGAGTGAAAAATTTAAGGGGGTCTGAATACTTTCCGTACCCACTGTATATGTGACATCCAGTACCATTGTAACTCCTGTTTTTAATGGGAGAAGAGGACCGATGTAGTGACATATTTAGTATATGGAAGTGTAAATTATGCATACCAAGCAGATTTTTTTTTTCTATACTTTGACATAATGGCTGCTATTATGCTGTTATACACATATTATAAATCAACAAAAGTGTTTTTTTTTTTTACACTTGTGATGACCAAAATAATGACTTAAAATGTAATGGCAAAAATGGCAATTTAATGTACAAAAGAAAACAAATAACTGATTAACACTACTAAAATAAAAAAGAATTAATGAATTTGAATAATATAACATAGTAAACATAATATTGGCTGATATCTACACTACCATTAAAAGTTTGGGGTTGGTAAGAGATTTAATTTTTTATTTTTTTCAAGTAGCAACTTTTGCTCACGATGGCTGCATTTATTTGATCAAAAATAGAGTAACAACTATAACATTGTGAAAAAGTATTACCATTTAAAATAACTGCTTCCTATTTTAATATATTTAAAAATATTATCAATATCAATGTAAAGAACAGTTGGGCTGCTTAATATTTTGTGGAAATTGTGATATATTTTTAGAAGATTATGAATAGAATGTCCAAAAGAACAGCATTTGTTTAAAATGGTAATCTTTTGTAATGTTATAAATATCTTTAACTTTTGACTAATTTAATGCATCCTTTCTAAATAAAAAGTATATAATTTCTTAAAAAAAAAATGTACTGACCCCAAACTTTTGAACAATAGTGTATAACGTCACTTACATATCATGCACGCATCTCTATGCATATCACAGATATATATTTTTTAAATCAGAAGAGCATAGAGGAGTTTCCTTACAAACTCTCCCTTCATCTCATTGAACACCACACCCTTGAACATCAGAAGACTCGAAGGGTCTGTGGGGGTCTTGTGCTCCAGTCTCCAGCCCTCCTGCCTGAAAAAAAACAGCAAATCCTTTTCAAAACCAATTGATGTGCTATTAATTACACTAACTGAGTATGTTTCTGAGTCATGGCCTTTACCAGAAGTCCAGTTCTCTGAGACATGGGAAGAAGACAGCGTCTAGATATACAGACAGAAGGTTCTGGAAGTCTTTGGCATTCTGGGTGGAGAACGGGTACATCGTGTAATCGCTCGCTGGTGGGAGAGATTGACATTCAGAAATACAAATCACACACACATACGCTCACTTAAACACAAACACACTTCAGGAGGTACCCGTGAAGGCGTTCATGAAGGTGGAGAGAGAGCGGTTGAGCATCTTAAAGAAGGGGTCTCTACAGGGGAAGCGCTGAGAGCCGCACAGAACTGTGTGCTCCAGAATGTGAGGAACACCGGTGCTGTCCATCGGCGTGGTACGAAACTGCACACTATAATAACACATGCAAAACACACACACACACAAAGCAATGTGCACATCATTGGGGCATATAACAGGGTCCAAATAAAATCCTAAGCATATGAATGTTCATCCGACACACACACACTGTACCTGAAGAGGTTGTTGGAATCGTCTCGGGCTGCATGCAGATACTGAGCTCCTGTGGCATCATGGGAGAGTTTAACGGACGTTAGGAACAAATCCGGCACTGCTGTTACCTAGATAATCACACTCAGTGTTAGCATTGGTCACATTGACAGACATACTTTCCAGAAGTGCTTTAAATGTCTGGAAGACTATCATTTAAATGTTTCCTAATTTGAGAGTTGCATTGTATAATAGCTTAGAACACAATTAATCCTATAAAGCCAACCGTATCATATCTGATGTTCATTTCTAAGGCCTCTAAATGAGCAACATGATCAAAACTGTTGCACAAACTCTACTACATGCCTTCTGTCGTCTGATTGATAGTTCATACTTTTTTTGGCAAATAAAAAGCCTTTTAGTTTAATTCTAAAAACGTTCACCTTCAGGTTGTGGTTCACATGTCTTTTGTCTGCTGTGAAATCTTTAGTGATTTTTAGAACGAAAGAATAACTTTTATACTGTTATTAATATTTCAAAATGAATATTTACTGGACTGAAGCAATTTAGGTTTACTTGATTATCCACACATTAGTTTCAGAGAAATCATGTTAAAACGTGTGTATCAAGTATGATCCATCAGGCTTTTGAGGAACGTTTAGTCTATTTGTTCATCTCTCAGTCATCATTGTACTGCTTTGCATTGTGTTTTAAAAATACTAAAACTAAGCATATAAATATCATCTTAAGACATATTATTGGGAGATATACAGTGATATACGTTTTATGCAAGTAGTCTTCTGAAGCGTTATAAAGATTTCATTTGTTTACAAGCTATAAGAATTTCACCTTTACTTTCTGGTCAAAGAAATACAGGTGCATCTCAATAAATTAGAATGTCGTGGAAAAGTTAATTTCAGTAATTCAACTCAAATTGTGAAACTTGTGTATTAAATAAATTCAGACTGAAGTAGTTTAAGTCTTTGGTTCTTTTAATTGTGATGATTTTGGATCACATTTATCTCAACAAATTAGAATATGGTGACATGCCAATCAGCTAATCAACTCAAAACACCTGCAAAGGTTTCCTGAGCCTTCAAAATGGTCTCTCAGTTTGGTTCACTAGGCTACACAATCATGGGGAAGACTGCTGATCTGACAGTTGTCCAGAAGACAATCATTGACACCCTTCACAAGGAGGGTAAGCCACAAACATTCATTGCCAAAGAAGCGGGCTGTTCACAGAGTGCTGTATCCAAGCATGTTAAATGAAAGTTGAGTGGAAGGAAAAAGTGTAGAAGAAAAAGATGCACAACCAACCGAGAGAACAGCAGCCTTATGAGGATTGTCAAGCAAAATCAATTCAAGAATTTGAGTGAACTTCACAAGGAATGGACTGAGGCTGGGGCCAAGGCATCAAGAGCCACCACACACAGACATGTCAAGGAATTTGGCTACAGTTGTCGTATTCCTCTTGTTAAGCCACTCCTGAACCACAAACAACGTCAGAGGCGTCTTACCTGGGCTAAGGAGAAGAAGAACTGGACTGTTGCCCAGTGGTCCAAAGTCCTCTTTTCAGATGAGAGCAAGTTTTGTATTTCATTTGGAAACCAAGGTCCTAGAGTCTGGAGGAAGGGTGGAGAAGCTCATAGCCCAAGTTGCTTGAAGTCCAGTGTTAAGTTTCCACAGTCTGTGATGATTTGGGGTGCAATGTCATCTGCTGGTGTTGGTCCATTGTGTTTTTTGAAAACCAACGTCACTGCACCCGTTTACCAAGAAATTTTGGAGCACTTCATGCTTCCTTCTGCTGACCAGCTTTTTGAAGATGCTGATTTCATTTTCCAGCAGGATTTGGCACCTGCCCACACTGCCAAAAGCACCAAAAGTTGGTTAAATGACCATGGTGTTGGTGTGCTTGACTGGCCAGCAAACTCACCAGACCTGAACCCCATAGAGAATCTATGGGGTATTGTCAAGAGGAAAATGAGAAACAAGAGACCAAAAAATGCAGATGAGCTGAAGGCCACTGTCAAAGAAACCTGGGCTTCCATACCACCTCAGCAGTGCCACAAACTGATCACCTCCATGCCACGCCGAATTGAGGCAGTAATTAAAGCAAAAGGAGCCCCTACCAAGTATTGAGTACATGTACAGTAAATGAACATACTTTCCAGAAGGCCAACAATTCACTAAAAATGTTTTTTTATAAAGTTGTGTATTAAATAAATTCAATGCACACAGACTGAAGTAGTTTAAGTCTTTGGTTCTTTTAATTGTGATGATTTTGGCTCACATTTAACAAAAACCCACCTATTCACTATCTCAACAAATTCGAATATGGTGACATGCCAATCAGCTAATCAACTCAAAACACCTGCAGAGGTTTCCTGAGCCTTCAAAATGGTCTCAGTTTGGTTCACTAGGCTACACAATCATGGGGAAGACTGCTGATCTGACAGTTGTCCAGAAGACAATCATTGACACCCTTCACAAGGAGGGTAAGCCACAAACATTCATTGCCAAAGAAGCTGGCTGTTCACAGAGTGCTGTATCCAAGCATGTTAACAGAAAGTTGAGTGGAAGGAAACAGTGTGGAAGAAAAAGATGCACAACCAACCGAGAGAACCGCAGCCTTATGAGGATTGTCAAGCAAAATCGATTCAAGAATTTGAGTGAACTTCACAAGGAATGGACTGAGGCTGGGGTCAAGGCATCAAGAGCCACCACACACAGATGTGTCAAGGAATTTGGCTACAGTTGTCGTATTCCTCTTGTTAAGCCACTCCTGAACCACAGACAACGTCAGAGGCGTCTTACCTGGGCTAAGGAGAAGAAGAACTGGACTGTTGCCCAGTGGTCCAAAGTCCTCTTTTCAGATGAGAGCAAGTTTTGTATTTCATTTGGAAACCAAGGTCCTAGAGTCTGGAGGAAGGGTGGAGAAGCTCATAGCCCAAGTTGCTTGAAGTCCAGTGTTAAGTTTCCACAGTCTGTGATGATTTGGGGTGCAATGTCATCTGCTGGTGTTGGTCCATTGTGTTTTTTGAAAACCAACGTCACTGCACCCGTTTACCAATCAATTTTGGAGCACTTCATGCTTCCTTCTGCTGACCAGCTTTTTGTAGATGCTGATTTCATTTTCCAGCAGGATTTGGCACCTGCCCACACTGCCAAAAGCACCAAAAGTTGGTTAATTGACCATGGTGTTGGTGTGCTTGACTGGCTAGCAAACTCACCAGACCTGAACCCCATGGAGAATCTATGGGGTATTGTCAAGAGGAAAATTAGAAACAAGAGACCAAAAAATGCAGATGAGCTGAAGGCCACTGTCAAAGAAACCTGGGCTTCCATACCACCTCAGCAGTGCCACAAACTGATCGCCTCCATGCCACGCCGAATTGAGGCAGTAATTAAAGCAAAAGGAGCCCCTACCAAGTATTGAGTACATGTACAGTAAATGAACATACTTTCCAGAAGGCCAACAATTCACTAAAAATGTGTTTTTTATGTGTTGAGATAGTGAATTGGTGGGTTTTTGTTAAATGTGAGCCAAAATCATCACAATTAAAAGAACCAAAGACTTAAACTACTTCAGTCTGTGTGCATTGAATTTATTTAATACACGAGTTTCACAATTTGAGTTGAATTACTGAAATAAATGAACTTTTCCACGACATTCTAATTTATTGAGATGCACCTGTAAAAGCAACTGCACCACTTTTTTGTTTGGGCCTCTGAATGAGCCATAAAAGTCTGATGTATCAAATATGATACTCAACAAAAAACACATACACAATTTTTGATTTTCTTTTACATTTTGTTTAAAGGTGCAACAAACTTTTCCATTAAAAAAAATGCCTTTTTTGATTATTATTTCATTTGCAATGCTTTACAGGATTAACTAAATCAAACCACTAGAGGTTGTGCATTACAATACAATGAATTTATCTTGGTTTTATAGAAACTCTCAGACTGGAAGGTGAACCCCTGTTTCACTGTAAGACGAAATAGAAACAATACAGGCAAAATGTGTATTTTCAGGATTTCTTTACCTCTTTAACAGTGAACCCGTGGATCTTCTGTCCCACAGTGTACTGCAGTGCTCTCTCTCCAGCAGAGCTGCCTCTAGACCTCCATGAACCCTTGAAACTACAAACCCCTCATTCCTCAGACTTACAGAGCACACTAATCAGCACGACTGAGCTTTTCCCAGAGCATTACAGTACATCGTACATTTCAGAACTCAAACTTATATCTTTAAACGTGATGACAATAATAGCAACGACCTGAATGATACAGTAATCACAATTAAAATACAAACAACAGCCTAAAAAGGACCACGCATATATTTGACACTGAAAGACTGAAGTTTCATTCAGTGTAGTATTACTACTCACCTCGAATTTTTGAGTTTCGCAATGAATACCTTGCCATGTCGAAACATTTTAGACGCTTAATTCTACTGTCTCTAATAATTACTGTGAATGCCGCACCCATTTAAAAGTTAAAACACATTATATGTGAGTTGCTGTTTCCGTTTATTAAAGCTCTACCTTTCTATGTTCCATGCTGTACACGGCGCATGCGCACTAGACGCGACCTCAACCGCAAACAACGCTGCTTTTCATTGGCTGCAAGATAAGAAGAGCGCAGTCGATTGATTCATACCGACCACCGCTTGTACATAATACAAGTATGTCTAATACATTTAAATGTGATACTATAAAAATATGGATTGGAAAAATATACAGATTTTTAGAATCACTTTACCGAACACTCCTTATAATGACCGGCAGGTGTCAGTAGAAACAGAGGTCACTTAATAAACACAAGGGTCAAGTACTTAGAAATGGAAGGAGCGCCTAAATAAACGTTTACTCTTTGGAAATATAGGGAGTTACTCATTAGGGTTAAATATCTTTTTAAAAGTTTTAAAACGATAAAGTGGTTTCTGGAGGGAGTTTGTCCTTATTAAGATTTACCATGATTTATTCCCAAAATTCATTGTTAGTACAATCATTGTCACCACTGTAAAATCATATATTTTTAACATCTTTATTACATATTGGAAGACTAAGTCCATTTAACATGTCTAATGTTTTTATATTATTTAATTATTGCAGATATGTGGTGCATTTAACGTTTTCTGCAAATTAATAATTTAGAATCTACAAAAATGTAGTTATTTTATGACAATTTAGGGTAACACTTTAGTTTAGGGAACACATATTCACTATTAACTGATAGTGTTACCTAATCTAAAGTGTTACCCAACCTATACATCACATATGGAAGACAACGTGCATGTGTTATGGTTTCATATTTTAAATTTGAATTTAGCATTTTCGGCAGAGTAATAAATTATAAATTTTATTTTATAGCTTACTTTTATAACTTATAACATTATTTGTTCTTTTTTTTATAGGACTGAAATCTACTATTTATTTAAGCCAGAATTTGTTTTAAAGTCATTTTTAATTTCTGTTAATTTAATTTCAGTTTTTTTTTCATGTGGGTTTTAGTTTCTGTCTGTGTTTTTGTGTGTGAGGGTGGGTCTGCAGAACATGTCGTTCATCTCACTGATGTCTGTTTTAAGTTCATGTAGAGGTACAAGTCTGTGAAACACTCCCATGAACTTGAAGTACTGAACATTTGTTGTAACATTGAACACAGCGCATCATATTTTTTGTCCACACAATGTTCCAGAAGTCTGTTTACAGTTTAGTCTTTTTTCTGATACAGGATCCCACCTTAATCTCTAATGTGTAAAGTTCAGCAGTCAGGCCTGTAAAATGAGAATCTAATGTGTAGTGTTTTGCACATTGTATAATAAAGAAACCACAAAACAGAGTTTTATAAAAAAAAATCATTATTATTGTGGTATAAAATGTATTTACAAAGATAATAAAAATCTTACAATATATTGTTGCTTTATAGAGATCTGCTTTAATAACATGCATTTTGTACGATCCCACTTATTTAGGTAAAGTAATTAAATATATACTGTATATATATATAACATAATACATGAGAATATGGAGCTCATTCTTGAGGATGACAAAAAAAAAACCCTCTTTTTTAAGCAAAAACTAAAAAAAATCGGAGCAGCTGCTTTTTAGACGACAGAAGGCATGTAGTAGGTTGTGGACAACAGGTTTTCAGCAACGTTTTGATCATGTTGATCATTTAGAGGTCTTTGAAATTTGCAAACATATGATATATGAGTTATTATATATTCTATTAGGTATTAAAAATATGATACAATAGGTTTATGGGGTTAAAAAAGATAAAATATGAATGTTAGTTTATAAATAATATTAATAATTACCCTAATGCACTGAAACTGTGAAGAGGAAACATTTACGCACTATCAGTTCATGCTTTTATGATTCTGTGAAGGCTTTAAGAGTGGTTTTTAAAAATATGCTTTGTAGGGCAGATTTGCCGGAGTGACTTTCAGCATGATCCAAATGGGAGAAGTTTTGTTTGCCAAAGCTGAGAAAACTGTTGTGGCAACAGTAAAACAAAATACAGGTAGAACTATAGACGCTCACACAGAAAATGCTTACCGGTGTGTGTGCGTTGATGTGCTTTCAGGTGAGAGCTCTTGGTGTACACCTTCCTGCAGCCGTTGAAGTAACAGCGATGAGCTCTCCTTCGTCCTTCAGGTGACCCCTCACCTCTGACCTCATCCCCTCTCGCCCCTTCTGCATCTTCTTTAACCTCCATGAGAGGGAGTGAGGGTGAGGAGGGCGGCGTCGGGGGTGTGTGTGTGATTACATGCTGCTGCTCAGATACGCTGTGATCCAGTGTGTGTGTGAGCACTTTAGCAGATGTAATGATCTTCTTACAGCTGCTGAATAGTGAACGGGAAGCCGTAGCGATCCCGTCCTGCTTGGGGATGGGAGCTTCCGGCGGGGACGAGTTCGGTTCAGTCTCACAGCAGCGCAGAAACTGGTTCCACAGATTGTCAGACTCACAAACTGATCTCAGATCAGCTGCAGAGACATAGGGCTCATTTTGTAGATAGCGCTCAAGCTCAAGACAAGTCTATAAGAGAGAATCAAGGGCAATCAGTGACAAACACCAACCAGAAAACATGCACTCTATGAATCTAAATAGTTTATCTTACATGAAATATTCTGAATGAAATTGAAATCAGCTGTCATTATTTATGCACCGTCATGTCATTCATATACGACTTTCTTCTCTGGAACACTAAATGTGAGGTTTAGCAGAATTTCAGTGGCGCTCTTTTCTAAACTATTAAATTAAATGGAAATGGACTCTGCTGAGCTCCAAGAATGACAAAGTAATCCATACTCAAATATCACTGAATAATTGCTTACATTTCTGTATGTTCCTCACATGAGACTTTATAGGGATTTTTGGTACTGTACAGTGTTTTGGAGGAAAAGAGCAGCTCAGAGATTCAGCAAAGCTACTTCAGCGTGGCACAGAAGAAAGTAAATCAGGTTTGAAATGACATGAGCGTGTGTAAATGATGGCAGAATTACCATTTTTGTGTGAAATTCATATTGAAAATATAACAGACAAGCCTATGGCAGATTCTTCTGTCACACCTTATGACATTTAATGATACCATGCCACATTTTTGTAACCAAGACCTTGAGTAATATGTCTATATGTAAAATAAATAAATAAATAAATAAGCAAGCCTACCTGGAGAAATTAGTAAAACGTCTGTCACTCAATTGAAAATATAACAGACAAGCCTATGGCAGATTCTTCTGTCACACCTTATGACATTTAATGATACCATGCCACATTTTTGTAACCAAGACCTTGAGTAATATGTCTATATGTAAAATAAATAAATAAATAAGCAAGCCTACCTGGAGAAATTAGTAAAACGTCTGTCACTCCTCTCTCTCTCTCTCTCTCTCTCTCTCTCTCTCTCTCTCTAAAACGTTAACGTTACATATAAACAAATATAGCCTTGGTGAGCATAAGAGCATAGTATATTTGCTTTGAACATAAGCTTGGGAAATCTTATACACAAATGAATCCTTCAACGCTTGTTTTATTACTCATAAGTTTTTATTTAATGAATAAAACTGGTGGTTTATATTACCTGTTGCCAATACTCCTCTAGAGATGGTACTGCGGACAGGTATCCCGTGTCAAGGACACTCTGTAGCTCCTGGAAAATACTACACATGGGAATAACATCCATATTCCTCCCACGCGAAAAGTTGTCAAACCCAGCTGGAAAAGGCGCTTTCCCGCCGTGTCTTCACGCGCGGACGTAAGGCAACAGTTTGTTTGTCTTTAGCGGACGCACAGAAGCGCTGCACACTCCCAACTTCAAAACAAGCGAAACGCGTTAAGCGTCGTCCAAGCGGACAAATCAGAAGCGACCGGCTAGTGCCCCGCCCACTGGCTCAACTCCACCCAATGGGTGCGTCCGTTTGCCGTTCTGGTTGGGGATTGGTTATCGTTGTGTCTCCCTGTGTGGTGATTGGTGGATTGTACTTGGCGCTATTTCTGGGGAGGTATATAAACATACCCCCTTCATTGCAAATGAGGAAGTAGTTGTGGTACTTGCACATATATATTTTTTTGTAGCATAGATATATGTAAGCTATGTATTATGTACACACACCATACATAAAATAATATAAAAATAACAACTTAAGTATGGCTTTGCTAGCATGCAACATAAAATAATGTAATAAAATAATAACCATAACCATAACAAAATAACAAACATAAATTAATTTGAAATCTTAAAGAGTAGTTCCAAACCCGTATGAGCTTCTTTCTTCTGTTGAACAGTTGATGGGCACCATTGACTTCCATACTAGGAAAATAAATATACTGTGGAAGTCAATGGTGCCCATCAACTGTTCGGATATTAAAATTTTCCCAAAACATCTTCTTTTGTGTTCAACAGAAGAAAGAAACTCGTACAGGTTTGGAACAAGTGGAGGGTGAGTAAATGATGACAGAATTTTCATTCTGGATCTACTCCTTTAAATATGACCTTTGTGAGAGCCTGAGAGGAAGAGATTATTCACGGATAATCACCATCAAATGAACTGGATCATTGAGACATTAACTCCAATGATTCCTGATGAGTCTTGCAAACTGGATAAACCAACCTACCTCAGTGTAATGTTCGGTTACTGTTCATCATCAGAGCAACAGTGGGAAACTAAACAATAATCAGTAACAACTGAATAAATGCATGGAGGACATTTGAGGTGAATCAGATCTGAATCAATTTGTGATTTCTGAGTGTGTTTTTGTGCTTTCCACACCCATAAAAGCCTTGGATAAGCAACACTGTGGTAAGGATTACTCAGTGTAAATACCTGGAAGCATGAACACACACTCTGTTATCTTCAAAGCATACATTTTTTGCCCCATAACACCGAGGCATGTCAGTCTGTTTACAGTCATAAGCTTTCCCCCTTATCAAGGCTGTGCATATAATACACACACACACACACACACACATGCACCAACATGCACGTACACACAGAGAGGGGAATGTGTACACTGGTGACTCATATTTTCTGCGATTAAACACAGGCTAGCACACATGCTCTCTTTCATTCTGTCAAAGAAAGTATTTTGCAACATACTCAAAATCACAGAGATTGTTTTCATGGTAATTCATGGAAATTACTGCATAGTAACGTGAAGACATCAACAAACGCACAACAAAAACAAATAGATAAAAAATAAAATGCAAAATCATACAGACATAAATGACACACTGAAAAAAATAAAGCCTAAGCCTAAAATAGCTAAACAAATTCACACAAATTGCATTACACAAACCATCGCACAAATTAAGTGTGATTTTAAGTTCTACAAAGATGTTTTGGCACATCATAATTTGAAAAGGAAGTAGAAATATAAGATGTGGGAAGTAGTGAAATGTGTGCTGTGTGACACTAAATATTCACAATAATTTTGCAAACAATCCATTTAACTAAATCAGTTCTAAACAAGATTAATTTGCAGAATCACACAAAAATTCTCCAAAGTCTCCATGTGGCATTCATACATTACAATGTTTCAGTAAAATATATGGAGGTCATCATTTCTGTTTATTGTTATATAAAAATAATCAGGTTACTTTTTGTTGTGATGTGAAAACATGCCTTGGTTATTTTAACTAGATTTTTATTGTTCTTTACTTATTGCATTAAACATTTAGAATTTATTTGGCAATGCTTGTTTGGTTAAAATGGTTGTATTGTGTTAGTGTGCTATTTGCCCATGATCTCTCATATCGAGCCTGACAAAACACATTGCTAATAAGAGATGGAATTTAATGGAAGTAAAAAAGACGTACAAGACACCACAGGTTTGAATGCTCAGCCAGGGTGTGTGACTGAATGTGAGAATTTATACTTCTGTTACACATAGTTATGGAAAGCAGTACTGTCACAGGTGATTGAGAAACGTTCTTTATAAGGGATCGACATTGCAAAATTGATGACATTATGAAATTTGCAGCATTCATTTATATTGTTGTGTGGGTCTTTGTTTCTTTGTGGTTTTGTGGATGTCTGCGATAGGAATTACAAAATACAATGAATGTCTGTATGTTCGTGTGTGTCTGCTCTGTTCCAGCTTGCTAACGTTATTACATAATACTGTTTCAGCAAGTATATGCACACCTATACCTGGGAGTGTTAAGTCTTGATGTGTCATATCATATTGTACATTTTATTTTTCTTTCAAAGACACTTTTGTTATCAGAGTAATAAATAACAATCAGTCAAATGGAGAAATAGAGAGTATGCCAAATCAAATTGGGTTGAAAAGTTACTGCATTACTGATCTTCACAAGTCCATATGCTTATTTGCCTGCATGTGTCATACCTGGACAGACAGGACAGGACAGGACAGGACAGGACAGGACAGGACAGGACA
>NW_015506507.1:2842-3419 GCF_001515645.1 Sinocyclocheilus grahami | reverse complement strand
AGATAGATAGATAGATAGATAGATAGATAGATAGATATAGATTAGGGGCAGAAAATATGAATTAATATTTTATATAATATAAGATCATAAACAATTGAGTTCATGAACAGTTGAATAAATCTTCTACTGAGTTGAATTCATAAAGAAAATAGGTATTTCCCCGGCGATTCTTAAATAAGTCTATCATGAGTAAGTCCTCTTTTCAATTAGTGTAACAGAAGTGTGAGATTCCAGAGATGATTTATACACCCACCAGGGACATTGAGCACAATTGTCAGATTAGTGTTAGAGCAATTGTTGAGTGTTTGGATACATCCTTGAATCCAGCCAGACCATTAAACACATGCATACAGCCACATGCATGATCAGACTTGTTTAAAGGGGGCGTTTCGTACTTTTCTTAGAAGCACATTCCTTTATTGTAGCAACTGTTTTGTATTGGAGGTAATTAGGCTGTTCCTAGAAGTAGATTTACAAACATACTGTACATACCTAAAGCTTGAGACATTCTTGTTCCGTTATTATTCTAGACTTTAGAACATCCACTGTAATAATAAATGTGGTTCCAGTCCGGGCT
>NW_015506507.1:0-1113 GCF_001515645.1 Sinocyclocheilus grahami | reverse complement strand
ATGCCCTTAGTCATGTTAAACACCACACTAAATTTAACAGATGAAAACAAGTGAAAGATAGACTGAGTCTTCATGATGTAATTTGATGATGTAGGCTATGATGATGTTTTTGTCTAAAAGTTTTTTTTTTCCTTTTTCAGAAAGACATTTTGTCAGCTGAACAATCAGCTGCTGTTAACCAACAGAACAATCCATTAAACACACTGTACTTCTATCCCTCACAGACTCATTACAATGAATCATTGTAATGAATTGTTTTCATTCATTACAAAATTAAATATGGCACTACCCTGACTAGTCAATAATTTGTACCAATAGAAGCTGTCAAAGCTGCAAAGCATAAACTAAAGCATTTCCTTGTTTTCATATGAGATCTTTCATGATGACATGCTTTGATGTTCTGTCATCTGATTCAAACATTGGCATTATAAAAGAGACTTGTTTTATTTTCTCAGAAAAGCTAAACCATTACCAAGAATCCCAACGACCCACATGCTGCTGGCATGACAATGCTCTCCATTAACGTCCTGAAATACTTAGAATACGTTGCCATCTCACTGCAACACTTTGTACAATTAACCTGCGCCAACTCGCCTGCGGCCATGGGATACACACTAGTGCTGATAGGTGCACTGAATAGTACACTATACAGCAGATATGACAGGACTCACTGTCCCACACCCTCACTGTCTGATTATTAGTCCTGCAGTCACTGCCATTCAGAAACATTATGTCGGGACACTATCACGTCGATATGTCTGCCCTCATGCCATATTTCAGCAGTGTGTTTGTTGAGTAAGCAGAAAGCTCAGTAACAAGACAGCATGTTCTAGTTCAGACGCATTATACTGTAATTGCCCTAATGGAAGCAAGATGAGCTATAAAGCAGCCCTTTGTGTGGGTGTGTGTGTGTGTTTTAGAGGGAGGGAGAGGCAATGACTCATAAGGGTGTATCCTCACTATAATTCATAAGACACACACTCTTTGCTTTCTATACCTTACAAAGATATATGTAATATTTATATTTGTAAATCTGCTACTGACAACATGAAGACCCACCTTGTGAAGTATACTCACTCTCTCTCTCTTTCTTTCTCTCTCTCTCTCTCTCTC
>NW_015506506.1:262379-263929 GCF_001515645.1 Sinocyclocheilus grahami | reverse complement strand
CCTAGAGGACGCAGTTCGAAGTTCCCTTGAAAGGGAACTGTATTTGCCAATCTCAAAAGGAAAGCAATATTTCTACAACAATTTCTAATAATATATAAATTATTAAATGATAAATTATTATATAATTAAATAAGAATGCAAATTGTAATTTGAATAATATTCAACCTGTGAATATCATTGCAATATTTATAGCTATATTATTATTATTATTATTTCCAATTCCAAAATGAAAAAAGTATTTCCAGTTATAGTAACAACAACAACAATAATGTTACCCATAGGAAAAATGTATTGCTCAGTGGTTGCTTTTCCTAAACTCAGGAGACTTAGATGAGATTCTCATATATCTCTCATTTTAGTACCAACAGCATTTCAGATGTGTATCCTAAAATTCCTTAGGAGAAATAGAAGTAGAAACAAATGAGACATGAGAAATAAAGAGTCAAAACTGAGAATGTGGTGGAAGAAACATAGAATATCTCTTTATTGTCCTGCTGCAATCTCTGTCAAGACTCCATTAAAGGAATATTTTATTGCTCAGTGGTTGCTCTTTATAATCTCAGGAGACGTAGTGGTGATTCTCATGTATTTCTCATTTTAGTCTCAACAGTGTCTCAAATGTTTCTCTAAATAAAATAAAAGTAGAATTAAAAATAGACACAACTGAGACATGAGAAAGTTCTGAAAGAAAGGAATCCAAAATGACAATGAGAGAGAAACGTGTGAGAAACATGGGAGATCTCTTTATTTTCTTGCTGTAATCTCTTGCAAGACTCCATTATAAAAATGTTTCACTACTCAGGGGTAGCTTTTTTGATTGCAAAGGGGTTTTTCACCTTTAATGGTCAGGACAGTAGGAGTAAAGACAGGTAAGAATTAGACAGGTGAGAATTGAACAGGAGCAGGAAATTACCTCTAGCTGAGATTCAAACACATGCTGTCTGAGGTACAGTTGTGCCTCCACATCGATGTGCTGCCCACAAGGCTATGGCTCTGACAGAGCTTACTCTACACTTAGGATACTAAGGAGTGATTCTCTTATATGTATCATTGAGATATCAGCTTTGTCTTAATATGTCTTCAGTTTTATTTTAGGAGAAACGTTAAACTTTTACTATTATTGTAAAAACTAAAACTATCATTTAAATAGCATTAAACATTTCAGAATATCAAGAGTTACTAGTTTAAATGTTTACATTTATCTTCAATGTCCAGCATTGTAAATACACCACATTTTCCAAACACACTAGAAAGGACTTGCAAGTGCAAGATGTTTAGTATAAATTTTTTTTTTTGCTTTTGCTTTGTTCAGCATTAAAAGTTTGTCTTGTACAGCCCATTTTTGCATGTATGTAAATATAGGTTATGGTTTCCTCTGTTAAATCACTGTGCAATAAAAACACTGTCTACATAAAACAACTTCAAATATGACAATGCATGTTTTGTGTTTGATTGAAATGGTGTTGATAAATTACATTGAAGCTAACCAGAGAGAAGAAGAAGAAAAAAAAAGAGATCTCTTTAACATTTCAAATATTTCTCCTAGACAG
>NW_015506506.1:226243-262369 GCF_001515645.1 Sinocyclocheilus grahami | reverse complement strand
CTAGAGGACGCAGTTCGAAGTTCCCTTGAAAGGGAACTGTATTTACCAATCTCAAAAGGAAAGCAATATTTCTACAACAATTTCTAATAATATATACATTATTAAATGATAAATTATTATATAATAAAAATTATTATATAATTAAATAAGAATGCAAATTGTAATTTGAATAATATTCAACCTGTGAATATCATTGCAATATTTATAGCTATATTATTATTATTATTTCCAATTCCAAAATGAAAAAAGTATTTCCAGTTATAGTAACAACAACAACAATAATGTTACCCATAGGAAAAATGTATTGCTCAGTGGTTGCTTTTCCTAAACTCAGGAGACTTAGATGAGATTCTCATATATCTCTCATTTTAGTACCAACAGCATTTCAGATGTGTATCCTAAAATTCCTTAGGAGAAATAGAAGTAGAAACAAATGAGACATGAGAAATAAAGAGTCAAAACTGAGAATGTGGTGGAAGAAACATAGAATATCTCTTTATTGTCCTGCTGCAATCTCTGTCAAGACTCCATTAAAGGAATATTTTAATATTTTATGGTTGCTCTTTATAATCTCAGGAGACGTAGTGGTGATTCTCATGTATTTCTCATTTTAGTCTCAACAGTGCAACAGTGTCACAGTGTGCAATGCTGTTGTGATCTTGTTTGAAACCTTGGAGGAGACAAATGTGAGACCACCAGAGTCTTTAGACTAGAAGAAATGTCTGAGCACAGTGTGTGATTTTGTTGTGAGCTCTTCTGAAGCTTTAAATTAGACAAATGTGAGAGATCCAGTATCTGTTAGCTAAGGAGAAATATCTGAACACAGTGTGCAATGCTGTTGTGATCTTGTTTGAAACCTTGGAGGAGACAAATGTGAGACCACCAGAGTCTTTAGACTAGAAGAAATGTCTGAGCACAGTGTGTGATTTTGTTGTGAGCTCTTCTGAAGCTTTAAATTAGACAAATGTGAGAGATCCAGTATCTGTTAGCTAAGGAGAAATATCTGAACACAGTGTGCAATGCTGTTGTGATCTTGTTTGAAACCTTGGAGGAGACAAATGTGAGACCACCAGAGTCTTTAGACTAGAAGAAATGTCTGAGCACAGTGTGTGATTTTGTTGTGAGCTCTTCTGAAGCTTTAAATTAGACAAATGTGAGAGATCCAGTATCTGTTAGCTAAGGAGAAATATCTGAACACAGTGTGCAATGCTGTTGTGATCTTGTTTGAAACCTTGGAGGAGACAAATGTGAGACCACCAGAGTCTTTAGACTAGAAGAAATGTCTGAGCACAGTGTGTGATTTTGTTGTGAGCTCTTCTGAAGCTTTAAATTAGACAAATGTGAGAGATCCAGTATCTGTTAGCTAAGGAGAAATATCTGAACACAGTGTGCAATGCTGTTGTGATCTTGTTTGAAACCTTGGAGGAGACAAATGTGAGACCACCAGAGTCTTTAGACTAGAAGAAATGTCTGAGCACAGTGTGTGATTTTGTTGTGAGCTCTTCTGAAGCTTTAAATTAGACAAATGTGAGAGATCCAGTATCTGTTAGCTAAGGAGAAATATCTGAACACAGTGTGCAATGCTGTTGTGATCTTGTTTGAAACCTTGGAGGAGACAAATGTGAGACCACCAGAGTCTTTAGACTAGAAGAAATGTCTGAGCACAGTGTGTGATTTTGTTGTGAGCTCTTCTGAAGCTTTAAATTAGACAAATGTGAGAGATCCAGTATCTGTTAGCTAAGGAGAAATATCTGAACACAGTGTGCAATGCTGTTGTGATCTTGTTTGAAACCTTGGAGGAGACAAATGTGAGACCACCAGAGTCTTTAGACTAGAAGAAATGTCTGAGCACAGTGTGTGATTTTGTTGTGAGCTCTTCTGAAGCTTTAAATTAGACAAATGTGAGAGATCCAGTATCTGTTAGCTAAGGAGAAATATCTGAACACAGTGTGCAATGCTGTTGTGATCTTGTTTGAAACCTTGGAGGAGACAAATGTGAGACCACCAGAGTCTTTAGACTAGAAGAAATGTCTGAGCACAGTGTGTGATTTTGTTGTGAGCTCTTCTGAAGCTTTAAATTAGACAAATGTGAGAGATCCAGTATCTGTTAGCTAAGGAGAAATATCTGAACACAGTGTGCAATGCTGTTGTGATCTTGTTTGAAACCTTGGAGGAGACAAATGTGAGACCACCACAGTCTTTAGACTAGGAGAAATGTCTGAGCACAGTGTGTGATGCTGTTGAGATCTCTTGTAAAGCTTTAAAGGAGACCATTGTGAGAGTATTAGAGTTGTCTCAGGAGAGAAGATTGAGAAGCAGGAGACTTAAGCAAAAACCTCAATTCGATCTTAAAGTAAGCTCATTTCTGTCTAGGAGAAATATTTGAGATGTTAAAGATTTCACTTTTGATTTTTCTTTCCTATGGGTATTTCCAATCCCAAAATTAAAGTATTATTTCTAGTTATAACAACAACAACAACAACAATAATAAAAATAATAATAATTATTATTATTATTATCCCATCCCTTTTTCAAAAAAGGTTTTCATCCAAATCTCAGTTTGAACGTGAAAAGGCTGCTTCCTCAGTTTGATCCAGTTGACTGATTCTATAATAGGACGCTCTGACACATTCATCCATGGCTTCATCATCGAAGAAACATTACTCCCTTATCTCTGCGTCTTATGAGGATTTCTTTGACATTTCAAAGGATTTTGTCCAAGTACACTTCACAAGTCAACTTAAACAACAAATCTCAACGCATCAGGATGCATCAGGTCTGAAAGCTGCCTAGATCTGCTGTTTTGTCCTCCTTGGAATTGCTACTTCTCCCTACTGATCCAAATAGTCAGCTTTGGGAGACGATGGCACAAAGGCACATGTGTTGCCAGAGAACAATAATAGAAAACTCTATTCCAAGTTCAAAGGACCTCAAGTTTGATATACTGTAGCAGTTTTCTGAAGGACTACACACTATTTGCAGATATTGTAGCACATATTTCATGGACTGACAGGATGGTGGAGAGCGCCTAAAGCTCTCGGCTGGTAATCAGGGGTTGCTGGTTTTATACTGAATTTTATTTGGGTGGGGGTCCAAGCAAATGCTTGCTACAGATTTCACAGAGCTTGTTTCTTTGGAGAGGAGAACTTATCCTCAGTCTGTAAAACAAATGCATTTTTGCTCCACAGTAAATGTTTTGAGATCAGCTATTTCATGGTCGATGTGAGTTTGTAGTCATGACTACCATTAATGCCAGTTGAAGCACTTAGTGTGTTTACATTTACAACAAAACTCTGATAACAATCTAAAATAAGCTAATTATAATATATACATGCACACACTGAATAAGCGAGCAGAATGACATTAAAGGTAATTGGGGTGAAATCACGGTAATGAGCATGTGTCTATGTGTTGGTTTAGATTAAACCGTTTAACTTATATGACCTTTGCCCAATAAAATATCCAAGTTAAGGCTTTTACATGTACCTGACCTTGTCGGATTATAATTCATAATTAAGTTATATGTATGCATGTAAACACACTCATCAAATAAATGTATGCTCAGTGTGCATCAAAAAAAAAAAAGGTGCTACTTTTTATTTTATTATTTTCCTTTTTATTTTAATTTCCTCTCAGGTTTCATATGTTTCTCTCATAGAATATGATCTTTGTTATCTGCTCTTTTCCATTTGTAACATAAATTATATGCAGTCAAAAAACTTTTTTTTTTTAGATTAATACTATTAATAATACAGACTAAAACTAAATGTATTATTTACATATTATAAATATTATTCAACTTTTCAACAACTATTATTATAATTTCCAATCTCAAAATGAAAATGACTTAAAACATATATGATTGACCAAAGCTATTATTTGTATTCTCAAAATAATCTTTAATTTCAAATAATAATTGCATGCATGCATGTAAACACACTCACCAAAGAAACGTGTGCTTCAAAATAATTATATTCATATAATATATAAATTTTCTGTCTATAACAACAACTGCATGCACGTTAAGCGTAAGATTAAGCATAACATTCTTATTGTACTGTAAAAGCTGTTTTTAGAGATCTTTTAATTTTAATATGTCATAATTTTGTTTTGTTCTACTATTTCAGTTGATACACTTGTTTACAAGACTCCAGAATCATTGTACTTTTGAATTTGTGTCCTTGGACTTTCTGAGACACCAGGTTGACAGAGAAACTCCACTGGGTGAGAAAAACGTCTTTGGTCGGCACTTACAGATTCCTGTCAAACTGTCTAGGCAATTTTACAATAAACTCTATTCAACAGTTAACAAAACCCTTTGCCAACAGCACATTAGCACGATAGCAATATTGGGTAGAGTCAACGCTGATAAAGATTCCTATTGTATTGCAATTGAAAATGAGTCCTACTGGTGACTCCCTTGTTGATTTTCCTCAAGAAGCGACAGTTCGCACTCCATCTGGACGCATTTCTGAGCCAGCCAGATTTTGGGAACTCGGAGGGAGGAACTGACAATCCAAAAATGACTCTGAGCAAAGACATGATTAGTCAGACGTGAATATTAAACAGTGCTCAGGGACCGGAGTGATCTTTTTTATGACCCTCCCACGAGCCATCGAGGCCCATATTTGGCATGATGAATATCACAGGTAATGAACCTTTCACACCCCTGAATTAAGTTCTATTGTGCATCAGATGATACAATTAATGCACACGTTAGTGGAACAATTTAGACCTAATTTTCCATTCATTATAATTAAGAGGCAGCCCCATTGCCATTGTGGTATTAATTTTATTGCCACTGGTCTCCCTGTTTATTACTTTCCTGATCTAAAATTGAAGAATCGTGTCTACGCTTATAGTACATCAGCAAAAGCAATTATTCCCTCTCTGATATCACCTCTCCATTCCTCTGAGGCTTTCTGCTGTTCTTTTACTCTTAAGCACTAATTCAATTGACTTGCAAGCGTGACATTTTGAATTAAAAGTTTGCACACTTCAACCAGCATCCAATGCATACATTGAGAAAAGTAATTATTGAGAATTCTTTGTGAGTCGTTTTCTTAATTTTCCCACTCGCCAATATGAAAGCCCTTGCCGCTGTGAGGAGCATTCTGTGTGCGCTCTTCACTGTGTGCTCCTACAAGATGAATCATTCTGGGTTGATGCTATTTTCTCAGCAGCATGCAATGAGCCCATCATTCAGAGGGAACATCGTCTACATAACACCATGGCAACAAGCCACAGGCCTGCGCGGCAACTTATGTGCTTCACAAAGGTTATACAAGAGGGTCATCCTCCTTTAGGGCCATGGACAGAGAGAGAGAGAGAGAGCTGCAATATCACAACTGTCTACCTTTCCCCCCTTTTTCCTTCTTAACTCTCCTTCCAAATAAATTATTCTAAGACTGGCATGAGAATGTTTTGAAAGCACTTTTTGGTGGTCACCGAGCGCATTGTGGTCTGGGATTGAGGAAGCATTAGGATAATATAATAAGATTATAAGGAAGTGCATACTGATTTACATTACAAGCATTTACCTCAGCAGGGTCCTGCGTCATTCACAATTCAATTGCCATGCCTTTTAAATTACAGTTTGGATCCTGAAGTTGAATTGAGGTAGCATACAGGATGCAGAAAAGGAAGTGCAATTAAAATAGACTGTGCTGCTTTTTCAGACTTGTTTGTAGCACCATGAGTTTAACATGTGAGAAATTAGCTCCTTGAGCACCATCCTCCTGAGGTGAGAGAAAATGTGTAAAAATGTAAAGGATTCACATGACAAATGACAATTTTGAGGTAGAAAAGTCAAATGTAATGTCTGGTTTTAATTTGTGATAATTTATGGATATTAATATATCCATCAATTAATATTTCTTTCTTTCTTTCTTTCTTTCTTTCTTTCTTTCTTTCTTTCTTTCTTTCTTTCTTTCTTTCTTTCTATTCAGACTTTTATTCAGCAAGGATGCATTCAATTAATGAAAAGTTGCAGTAAATATATTTCAAAATAAACAAATTAATAAATGATTTAATATATTACATTAGAAAACAGTTATTTAAAATGTTAATAATAATGATAATACATATTTGAATTATCTTTATTCAAAAAGATAACACATATTTTGAACATTAATATATATATATATATATATATATATATATATATATATGACCAGACAAATGACTCTTATTTGTTTACATAAGGGAATCTAATTATCACAGTACATTCAGGCACAAAGTCTGAAACATCCCCAGTTACCAAAATTGAACCAAGATATGTTACAAAACTTATTCTATTACATTTTATAAATGCATTTATTTCATATAGCACAAATGACAAACATGTCCCACAATCCTCAAATTTACTGCAAATTCAGTTCACATCATGAGGGGTGTGTAGAAAATCAGCTCAAAAGAAGAGCCAATTTCTAAATTCAGAATTTTTCCCAACCCTGTGTCAGGCATTAAACGATGCTGCAGATGTTTTCATCCCTCTCTACCCTTAGTTGTGTGCTATTGCTATGTACAAGTGTACTTAGAGTATCATGGAAATTTGAAGACGCTGTGAGAACATGAATATGAATATAAAGTGTCCTTGTATATATTATTCATAACTCACTTACCAATGCACTTTATGAAAAGATAAAAACCTGCATGGCTATTATCTATCTCCAGATGGTCAGATGATAGAATTTGCATGTTCAGCCTTTGGAAATACATAGTAATAATGACATTTAGCAGCCGACATTGTTTTAATGATGTCTTTATTCACAATCGATCATTATTTAGTTGATACTACAGCAAAAATAACCATAAAAATCCAGTTTTGCTAATGTGCTAAAACAAAGAAACAAAAAGTATGAGGTATATCCATTTACATTTAGTCTACATAACGTTGCCAGTGGCAGTACAGCTGCAGGGCGACACATTCCTGCTCGGCAGCCCCAGAAACCCTCCCATCAGCGCCTTCACAAAGAGCTGCGCTGTCTCTAATTAGAGGAAATGTACGGATCATTATCCCGTTGGCCAATTAGCATTATTTAAATTCATTGCAATTGTCACTCATTAATCAGCACGTACTGAGGACTTTCCGTCAAGCCTGTCAGCTCACATAGAACTGATTTTTGTGGCCTTTATTGTCTACCTCACACAATCACCTGACCCGGTCCAGAGCTCGGTTCATGTGAATAGAGGGGACTATAGCTAATTTCTCATTGTTCCATCTACTCGACTAAAAGTTTGGCTTTGAAAGCCTCTTTTATCTGAGAAAGGGTCTTTGTTTGCAATGCTTTCAGAACTTGTGAAATCATGAGTGGATTAAAGTTCTAAAGCTGAGTTTTGAGTAATGAACAGGAAAGATAAACCAATTATTCATTTTCTTGACAGCGTGAAATCTATAAAGAAGCTATTAGAGACATTTGAAAGTTTCTGCCCCTTGCATTGGTTTTATGTCAACTAATTTTTTCTTGCCATTCCAAAATAACACCTAGTTTTCATTATCACCATCAATAATTGAAATATATATATATATATTCCTTTTAAATCTCTCTTTTTTTGCTGCCACTGTTTGTCAATACAAAGCTTAGTCCATTATGACTAACACAATAGCCAGAAACTTGAATTTACAAAACTAATAGAGTACATAGATGATCATAGATCATATTCATAAAAATCAAATACTTTGGTAGGCTACTTTTACTTGAGTAAAATTGAAAAGGAGTACTTCAAGGGCACCTATTAAGCACAATCTTAGTTTATTACTCACACGCCATGTGACAGCCGCTTTCTGTGCGCTCAGAGTTTAAACTGATATTTTCCTTTTAAATCTCTCTTTTTTTGCTGCCACTGTTTGTCAATACAAAGCTTAGTCCATTATGACTAACACAATAGCCAGAAACTTGAATTTACAAAACTAATGGAGTACATAGATGATCATAGATCATATTCATAAAAATCAAATACTTTGGTAGGCTACTTTTACTTGAGTAAAATTGAAAAGGAGTACTTCAAGGGCACCTATTAAGCACAATCTTAGTTTATTACTCACATGCCATGTGACAGCCGCTTTCTGTGCGCTCAGAGTTTAAACTGATATGGCTTTAAAATGCATGATTTCAACATGATATACATGATAATCAAAACCAAACAGATGTTTTTTTGGCAGAGTATTGGAGATACAAGCTGTAAAGGCACTGCCCTATTCTGGAAAAGGGGGCGGGGAGCAGCAGCTCATTTGCATTTAAAGATACAGGCATGAAAACAGTGCGTTTCTGCTTCCACTAAAAATAGGCATTTTCAAAATGATATAATACATTATTTGTGGGGTATTTTGAGCTGAATCTTCCACATTCTGGGGACACCTGAGACTTATATTACATCTTGTAAAAAGGGGCATAATAAGTGCCCTTTAATACTTTTACTGGAGTAATATTTCATTAGGGTATCTGTACTTTTACTGAAGTACTTAATTTGTGTACTTCGACCACCATTACATGCGTACTCTGCAAACTAACTCCACGAACATGGAAACCAACGTTAGACAGACAGATGGTGAAGTCCAGGTACTTCTCCTTCCTCCATCCTTCAGTTGTTGAATAATGCACTTCAGTGACGTCGCTGTCGGCTTACACCACTTCCTATTGGCAGTGCGAATGCAACCAAGAAAATGGCCCAAGGGGAAAAAATTCCTATCATTGGGGGTTCGGTCCAACCAAAACTGAGATCTTAGAATTTCCCTTGGTACTGTATAATAAAAAAATATATATAATATTAATACTGTACCTATCATATAAGAAAATCAAATATTCTCATCTCAAGTCATATGTACTTCAAAATCACTGTGAACATGATGAGCTTTTGCTGCTTTTTGGTCACAGTGCGCTCCGTGACTTCTTATGGAAAAATGAATTGGCCTATGGCAAGACAGGGGAAATTGAATCCCGTGTGTGAAGCACGAGAGACTGGACAACATAATACTATTACAGTATCAGGGCAAGAGCCAATGTGCATTGAGCCTAATGATTGAATTAGTTTGATCTGTTTTCTCTTTTTTTCACCAGGAAATACAGAAGAAATCTAGTTGGACTGGTGCAGGTACACTGTGTTTACCATCTAAGGTTTAAAGCTACAATGTAGCAACATCAATAAAACATTTGAGAGAGAAGGAGTGAATTGAATTTACTTGTAGAAACAACTGGTATTATCACAAATGAAATAAACAGTAAGTAAGGAACTGCATTTACAGGGCCGGCTCGTAGGTTTGTGGAGCCTAGATGAGATAATGTAAATTGGCCCCACTGGTGTAAAAAATGTCATAACATTAAACCTACCACTGCAAACACGACAAGCCATTTATTTCTAAAGAGCAAACACTTAAACATAAACACACTGTACATGGGTAGGTGAAAAATAACACTAGCACAAACTTTTTGGAACATATATACTGTATATATATTATTTCTTTAAATAAGGAATTGCACCATTGTTTTCAACATTGCTAAAAATAATGAATGTTTCTTGTGCAGCAAATCAGCATATTTGAATGATTTCTGAATGATCATGTGACTCTGAAGACTGGAGTAATGATGCTGAAAATTCAGCTTTGATCACAAGAATAAATTACATTTTAACATATATTACAAAACAACAGATATTTTCAAATTGATGTAGTAATATTTCACAATTTTACTGTTATCACATGACGCCAATCAGGATCCACTGCTACATATAAACCTTCTCTGCTCTGATATCATTTATATAAAGGCTTCAGAAACACATTTGTAAAAATGTAATCATTTGACATTCAAGAAAGTCAGGTCCTGACTTGAAAATGAAAATATCATTTAGCTCCGACTTGTGTTTAATGCGTTGTTATATAGCTCCTTTTTTTGTATGAGTCATGCTGGATGAAACTGTAATATTGACATGAGTTAGTTTTGACTAAAGCAATAAAACAATTTTTTTATCACCACCATATGCGTAAAAATCCTTTCCCTCATGCTGTACTGCTTGATCTGAAAATTCATTTTAATAGTTGTGAGCATACGAAGTTCAGAGAGGATGTCTCTGAAGCAATCTCTTCAATTATGAATTATTCACCAGATATTATTCCAAAGGTCATCTTATAGTAATTAGTATCCTGCTGAAGACTAAACTGCCTCAAGGTACCTGATGGCCAGTTTAATTACAATTTCAAATGAGCATGCTGTTTGACACCCTCTATATGTTCAATCAGCGGCCTCTGCAGATGGTGCTTTGAAAACCAAGTGCGTCTCCACTAAAGTAATGTATTTGCAAAGTTAACAAGTGTTCTTGAAGCAGGAAACGAATGAACAATAAGAAGGTGCGAGTTGCTTGCAAATGGCCACTTCAATCAATTTCCCACATTGAGGCATTTTTTCAGCATCATGGCGGTCCGTCTCATCGCGTATTGTATTTTCAGCTTTCGCCAGGGACAAATTACAAATGGCTTGCTCTGTTATTCAATAGTAACTTTATTACTTTGTCACCGCACTGGCTTAAACTCTCGCTGGCTCTGTCTTCCTGTATTCACTTCTGATTTAAAAAACTATTGCTGGATTTAAACGCAGGGTCAACACGGCAATGAGACATAAGCCACACTGCTGCACTGCCTTCAGCAACCCACTTGAGCAAAAGGAAAAAGCTTTGAGAAGGAGATCTTCTGCACGGTGATGTTATGACCCTATATAGACGCCCTTGATGAGATACTCTCTCTGTAAACATAAGCCCTCTCTCGGCAGCCACAATGCCACCTTATAGTAGCCTCAAATCTAGCAACCCGTTTAGCCTCCGCGCTCAGTTCGCCACATTCATGGGGACTTACCCGGAAACTCAGGTGGGCTTTAGCCACACAATCCGTGTGGGCCACGACAGGAAAGTCTCTATCTTCAGGTAAAGTACAAAACACACATGAGGAAAGTGGCAGAAGTCTTCTTGTCCCCCGTTTGAGCTGCTACAACACAACTGGGTTGATTAGCTCTATGCTAGCCAGTCATGTCTAAATAAATAAAAATAAATAAATAAAATGGCCATGGGGAATAATGCTGGGGAAGTGTGGAAGGGCTCGCTGCATGTGTGACTGTAAGACCCCATCCATACCCTTTCGCCCATTACATTTTCTCATGTTCCCCCATGCATATCAACCCATTGTCACAGCCACAGCTACATGCACTCTCTGGTCGCACACTCCAGAAATGCTGGTTTTATAGTATCTGGATTTGATACTAAAGCACTTACACAATTGTGCTTAAAATTCCCTCTTAAAGGGACAGTTTAACCACAAATTAAAATTCTAAATAACATTCTAAATATGTATGGCCTTTTCTTGTTTTTTTCCCCTGAAAGTCAATGGGACCCAAAATTGTCAAGCGGCAGAAATGACATAGTGTGAAAGTGAATAAAGACTTAAATTTCAGTATGTGCATCATACAAAGAGATCATGTCACGTCAGAAGACTTACTGCCTGTTCACACCAAGAACAGTGACCATAAAGATAGCTATAACAATAACTATATTAGCATCCATACCAACGCACGATAGTGGTCGTTTTATTAAAAGCAGGCTGCAGTTTTAGCATCTGCCGCTTTAAATGCGTAAGATCTTTTAAGCAGATTGGATTGTGATTGCTATCAATGTTTTTATCAGCTGGAGAAAAAAGTAAACAAAAATGTTTTGAAAGTGATTCCAATGATTGTGAAACTCGTGTATTAAATAAATTCAATGCACACAGACTGAAGCAGTTTAAGTCTTTAGTTCTTTTAATTGTAATGATTTTGGCTCACATTTAACAAAAACCCAACAATTCACTATCTCAACAAATTAGAATACTTCATAAGACCAATAAAAAAAAAACATTTTTAGTCAATTGTTGGCCTTCTGTAAAGTATGTTAATTTACTCTACATGTACTCAATACTTGGTAGGGGCTCCTTTTGCTTTAATAATTACTGCCTCAATTCGACGTGGCATGGAGGTGATCAGTTTGTGGCACTGCTGAGGTGGTATGGAAGCCCAGGTTTCTTTGACAGTGGCCTTCAGCTCATCTGCATTTTTTTGGTCTCTTGTTTCTCATTTTCCTCTTGACAATACCCCATAGATTCTCTAGGGGGTTCAGGTCTGGTGAGTTTGCTGGCCAGTCAAGCACACCAACACTATGGTCATTTAACCAACTTTTGGTGCTTTTGGCAGTGTGGGCAGGCACACTGCCAAATCCTGCTGGAAAATGTAATCAGCATCTTCAAAAAGCTGCTCAGCAGAAGGAAGCATGAAGTGCTCCAAAATGTCTTGGTAAACGGGTGCAGTGACGTTGGTTTTCAAAAAACACAATGAACCAACACCAGCAGATGACATTGCACCCCAAATCATCACAGAAACTTAACACTGGACTTCAAGCAACTTGGGCTATGAGCTTCTCCACCCTTCCTCCAGACTCTAGGACCTTGATTTCCAAATGAAATACAAAACTTGCTCTCATCTGAAAAGAGAACTTTGGACCACTGGGCAACAGTCCAGTTCTACTTCTCTTTATCCCAGGTAAGAGGCCTCTGACATTGTCTGTGGTTCAGGAGTGGCTTAACAAGAGGAATATGACAACTGTAGCCAAATTCCTTGACACATCTGTGTGTGGTGGCTCTTGATGCCTTGACCCCAGCCTCAGTCCATTCCTTGTGAAGTTCACTCAAATTCTTGAATCGATTTTGCTTGACAATCCTCATAAGGCTGCGGTTCTCTCGGTTGGTTGTGCATCTTTTTCTTCAACACCTTTTCCTTCCACTCAACTTTCTGTTAACATGCTTGGATACAGCACTCTGTGTAAAATGCCTTTTTGAAGCTTTAAAGTTTTGGTTCCACTGACTTTCCTTGCATGGAAAAACAGTTTCAACATTCTTCAAAATGTCTTATTCTGTGTTCTTCAGAAGAAATACAGTTAAAGGACATGAGGGTGAGCAAATTATGACAAAGTTAATTTTTTAAGAGAACTGTCACTTTAAATTGTAACATTCGCATGCTGTTAAATTCTAATTTGTTTTCTGCAACTTTATCTGCATTGCAGTCTGGATGCCCAGTATTTCTTTTGACTAACGAGGGAAAGGAAGGATAATTGAGTTCACCCCTATCTGAAAGCTCACACTCATATACACATACGTGCTCGTCAAGCATCAAAAATGTAAAGCCAGCAGAAAAAGAGTGTAACGAGGCAGTGCAGCAAAATGTTCAGGAAGTTACAGTGCTGTAGGTAGACTCCTTTGCTTGGATAATCTATATTCATTTGCTTTATAAGGCTCCTTTCTTGTCTTGGGCCTGGTCCAAAGCTGCAGTCCTGGCACATTTGCAGAGCACATAATGGTAGTTATATGCCCAGGCTCACCAATTATTCTTGAGACCACTTAGGTGGCCTCTTCTCTTTCTGACTAAAATCTCTCAGGTGTGTTTCCGAAGCTTACCTCCTACTGAATCAATGCCTGTAACAGCTGTATAACTGCTATTGTCTGTGCAGACGGACTTAATCAAGAGTTCCCTCTGCCTTATGCTTTTCTGCAAACAGATAGTGTTTCGTATGCACATTGCTTGCTTTCCCTAATGGAAGCCGGTCCATAACCAAACCGCATTTCTTTCTTCTTTTTTTGTTAGTATTCTTCTCCACCACATGCTTTCTACATCAAGGCTTTGCAGTCTATAAGAGAAAAATAGGATTAAAGTGTTTTGAAATGATAGGACACACAACAGAGTGTCTAAAGGTACACAATATTTAATGGTTCAAGAAAAAAATTCAAGACAAGAAAAAACATCACACCAAATGTATATGAGCGTGTTCTTTTTTTCTTTTTCTTTTCATTTCCTTTTTAACTTCTAGGAGTATTTTACAGGGGTATGATATCAAGATATACTTCAATTGTTCAACAGTGTTCATTGCGTGACTGCTGGCACATATGAAAGCTCACCTCCAAAGAAAGAAATAATTGTGAAATACAGCAAATTATGTTTAAATTACAAGCAAATTTAATATATCAGCAGTTTCATATTCTTTTCAGATTCTATACAAGAAACATAGTGTGTACATACATTATCCGGCAACTGTTGTGCCAGTATACATACATGCACACACACAAACACACGCACACACGCGCACACATATAATAATATACAGTATGCATATGTTTTGAATACATTACAACAGAGATTGTCCTCGTTTTTCATGATTTTTGTCTTTATCAACTATTTTCAGTAAGCATAAACCACTTTTCCTTATGTTTACACATACAGAATGTTAAAATTTGTTTCCAAGGGTAAGTATATCTATGTACACTCTTTTTTTCTTTTTTTTTTTGTACGGTAATGATGAGAATTTATTTGATTTTGTGTTACGACGTGTTGGGCACTCAAAGTGTGTTGTCATTCTAATCCTTCATACTAACTATAACACAATTCAAAGAGATGGCTGTATGACAGCACAAGCTACTGATTAGTGTCAGAACAAGGGTTTAGTGCTACAGAGCACAATCAGCCAGCGGAGGTCAACTGGAACCACATGCAAATGAAGATGCCTGACTACTGGGACGGTCTGCCATAATATTTTCCTGAAAAAATGCTCAAAAAATGTAAAAAGAAAAAAATAATCTATCAGAGGAAAGAAACACCTCATTACCAAGGTTGCTTACCATGATACATCAGGGAATACACTTTTTAGAAAAGTACAAAAGTGCTAGAGGGGAGAATAACCATGCATATTGAGACCTTTTATGCATTTATTTATCACAAATGTCCTTATTTTCATTCATTCTCACACAACGTTTGTCTTTTTTCTTGGTAAACCTTTGGCACTAATATAGTTGCTCCACTACTCAAAAATAGCTGTTTCAGATTTCACCAAATGTTTATCTTCATAAGCTCATACATTTTTTAAAGTCAACATGAAATAGCATTTACAACACGTTTAACTTCCGTAAGTGTGACAATTTTCTAATAGAAACAGGATATTCAATGAGAAAACAACGGCTTATATTTATCAATTGGGATATGATTGGACGAGAAGTCACTCTCAACAATTATGTTTTGTAGTTGAGGACGCAGTGGATTCCCATTCATGGGAACTTCGAACTCTAGGGGTCGCTATGGGGAATGCCTCTTCGTGACCCGTGTCTGAAGCATACATTGAAAAAACACCAACAACACGTTGGCCAGCGACAGCCATGACGTCACTACCGGTGCGACTATAGTATAAATAGGCGCCGAGAGAACACATCATCCTCTTCTTCGTCTTCATTGACTGTTTTGTTTGAAGCGTGTATTTCTGTGGTAAGAGCGATCTCTATTCATATCATTATGGCGAGCACTAGCAATGCGTTTAAGAGGATATGTTTAACGTCCGATGACACACACGATCTATGCATTATTTGTTTGGGCGAAGAGCACGCACGCGATATCTCCGAGGGGGCAATCGGCATGCACTGCGAGCGTTTTTCCAATGAAAAAGCTCCGCTCTCGTTTGTCTCTCTTTTCGAGGAAAGACGGGCAGCCATCTGCTTCCCGCGATTCAGGTCCCGGCGCTGCTGAAGCACGGAGGAGAATGAGCTCGTTGGGATCGCAGGTGGATCTGGCCGATGAGTTTGAAGAGAGGTTTCCCTCTTGCGATCGTCGGCTGTGGACGAGAGTGAGCTGCTGGAGGATGATGTTATTTCATTAACATTCTCTGATCTAGGGGCCAGTGCTCTGCTGGGTTCAGCCCAGAAAAAGCAGGAAATGTCTGAGGAGGGCAAAGAAGCTGAGGCTGAGCCTTCCCAATCCTCCTGCCCTGCGTATGATGAGCTTTTGAAAATTATGGATAGCGCCATGGCGAGACTTTACTTGCCGTGAAGCGTGCGAAGAAAGTGACGTCATGAGGTCATCTCGATGAACATTATTTTTTCTGGCCATAACCATCCAGCTCAGGTGAGCCTTCCTTTCTTCCTGTTTTCCATACAGAGATTGAGAAGGAATGGAAGAGGTCGTTTTTTCCTCACGCATCCATCGATTCCAGCATATGAGTTATGCCAACATTGAGGCAATGCGCGAAAGCGGTTATGAGAAGATGCACCTATAGAGAGATGCTGGCCAGCTATCTGTCTATGGGTGAGACGTCCTCTTTTAAGACTCCATCCTTGACATCTCGCTCTAATGCCAGGGTATACGCAGCAGCAGCAGGTCGGGCTGTCGCTTCATTGCACACGATGGTGATGCTCCAAGAATATCAGGCTGACCTGCTGACAGATCTGGTTAAAGGAGGTCCAGGTCTGAGCCCGAACAACCCAGGGGTCCTGGCCCATACTGTAACCACCATCTCCACCTGAACGAGGTTAGGTGGGAATTTCCTGCATTACAGTCTCCTATGCTGGACCTATGATGTTTGGTTGGTTCTATGGCTTCATAGTGACCACCTTACTGATGGTCCGGATCAGAGGCTTCTTCGGAAGGGGCTCCGACGCGGGAACCACATATATATATGTGTGTATTTAATGCGCTGGTGGTTGTGTGTAACCCTTCTGCTAGCTTTCTTTGCAGTGTTTCCCGGGATCTGTGTGTTTCTGTCCCTTTCTAGGGTAGGTCCTCAGTGAGCACCCCCTCTGCTGGATTCAGAAACCGGGTGCTCGACTTGCAGTGTTTATCTCACTCGTCGATATATGTCCAGACGGTACGATAAGCTGGGTTTCGGCTTCATACTTCCTGGATCATGTGACAGGCCAAGACTAGTATGTATCTAGGCTCTTGGTCGTATTCCCTTAAAGGAATCTATTCCTGAATCCAAGCCTTGAGCTCTACCCCGGGCCCAGGAGTTCTCGCCCTAACAGGTAAGTTTTTTGGGGTTGTTGATGGTAACGCATCACAGAATACTCATTATCATTTAAAGAGACATGCACCACAAAAGCACGCTGTAAACAGAGCTGTTTTTGGCAAGGTAAAAGGTTGTTGTTTTACGTGACCATTGAGGGATTTTAACCAAAGTATGTCGCAGACATTTCACAAAAACCCCACGGACATGCATTACGAAAGTAAACAGGGTGTGTTTGATTTCATGTTGACTTTAAGAATGTAAAACCTCTAAATCCATGCAGTTCTGAAAAAAATATGTAAATACAGTGGGGAAAAAAAGTATTTAGTCAGCCACCAATTGTGCAAGTTCTCCCACTTAAAAAGATGAGAGAGGCCTGTAATTTTCATCATAGGTATACCTCAACTATGAGAGACAAAATGAGAAAAAAAAATCCAGAAAATCACATTGTAGGATTTTTAAAGAATTTATTTATGTTTTGAAGCTCTACAGCTGTCTTCTTCAAAAAACATTGTTTTTAATTATTGGATATTTAAAAGACCTTCACAATCTGATGATAATCTTTCAGTTATTTGTAAGTAGGTGTTTTCTATTGTGTTTTGAATGAACAGAAGCACTGTTAAGCAATACAGACACTACGGCTGATGTTAGTATTTCAGACCTTGTCTTTCGAGCGCTTCTGATCTATTGTCTGATCTATTGATCTGTTGTATTGATTAGGAGAGTTAGGGTTGAGTCACCATCCTTATACTCGATACTCCTACACCGTCCCAGCTAGCAGACATGCAAAAGCTCGAGCGAGAGACCAGGCCACCACTTCATTCCCTTAATAGAGTCCCACAGCGCAATTATTCCTCTTAATCAAGAGTGTTCGACAGATCTTAAACTGTTGTTGAGGGAACAGCTGCCGGAGTGATTGTCAGTTCTCTCGCATCAAAGAGCAACACACTCCAACACGTCTCGCTGTGACACATTTCTTGTCGCTGGCACGTACACTATTTTATAGTGAAGTAATTTTTTGGATCACTGACCCAAATATTTCTGTGTCATCAGTATATACTAGAACAGAAGAACTGTTGGCAAATTACATTTGTGCTGATTTCTCAACCCACACTGCCTCTTTGTGGGATTACTTGATGTCTCTGTTTGAATAAACTGGATGAAAATATGACACGATTGTAAACAAACTTCTACTTCACTTAGCAGTCATTACATCCATACAATACACATCTACATCTTAAGGCTGTTTCTTTGACATCATTATATATAAATCTCGCAAACGCTTAATTTTTTTCGCAAGTTTAAAAAGAAGTGGCACCATACAGGCACACACATACGCACACACACACACATTTAAAAGGTAGCCAATTATGCTATTATAGAGCAGTGTTCTGCTTCTATAGCGGTTATGGTGATTACTGATCAAAGTAATTATACTATTGGGAGATTCTTGTAATTGGTTCCACAGCACTTATTATGGTGCATAAATTGTATAAATCAAGAGAAAAAATTTGATATAGTAGTGCGAAAAAACAAAGGATGTCTTTTTAGCCATGTCTGTGCCTCTGCTAATGAGAAAATGTTGAAAATAAGCGGGTTTCTTATAATGGCAGAGAAAGGGTGTCAGATGCACGGAAACTACCAACATGCCGAACATCAGAGGAAGGCTCTAAGCTCACCAGGGAGAAAAAGCTAACGTCAAAGTATAAGAAAAAAGCACCCTAATACATAAAAGTTTCTACGTGTTAACACCGAGCAAGGCTAATTTTTGCAGAGAGGCTTAGCTGTATCTGTAGACTTGACAGAGTAAGCAAAACATTCAGGGGCATTGAACTAGGTCTCTTTAGCAGAATAAAACTGACTCAGGCGGAAATTCAGCTGGAAACGAAGCACCTCACAAAAAGCTGAAGAATTACTGCAGTCACCCAGCGCTCAGACATTACACTTAACCTCACTGACTACGCTTACATGCCTCGTAATATTCCGAATACGGTTCTTAACTCGGAGCCTAATTTTTATTGTTCTGTTTACAATATTAAATTTTATTGTCTGTGATCATGTGCAGAGCACAAAGAAATAACCACCAGCTTTTTTTTAATAATTATATAGGAATTTCAGTGTGCATGTAAACGTATGCAATGATTTCTTCCACGAGCACAGACTTAAAAGTAATTTGTTAAGTTGCATTCAAGAGGCGCACAAAAGAATGAAATAAAAATCTTGTCCCTTTTGATCAACAGTAAAGCTTAATTCATTTGCCACTAATCTGTCACTAAGACACATTTCACACCATTTTTTTTTCACTTGAGGAGCTACTTTGGTCTATATCTACCATTTGTCTGCTGTACATGTTTCAGTTCGACAGAGGATATCGAAAGCTACCGTCCTTTGCTTTAACTTCCCCTTCTGCTGAGTTTAGAAACATCCTGTGTCATGAAACATTTGACACATGCTAATAACGATCAGAACCCGTCAGCTTTTCCATTTCAATCACTCTCATTATGCAGTGCTCTGAGACCTACCCTCACTTCTACAGCTGATGCTCGTGCAGGAAGGCGGAAGAGCCTCCGCTCGTAGACGTCTGCGGGCTGGACGTGGCGGAAAAGCTGGCTAGAGGGATGACCTTGATGGGATCCTCTTTCTTGCTGCAGTGTCTCTCAAGTGTGTTGTAGAATTGGGGCCGGTTGCTCCCTTTGTCCAGATCAACTTTGGGCACTGACCTGCCAAGGGTGTGACGCCCATCTGGCTTGGTCCCCCGCGCCCAGCTTTGTTGAAAACCAAAGGAGGACAGAGTGGCGGCACCGGACGTCTGGAATTGGGTCAGCGGTGGCGGCATCCAGCAACTGTCAGAATGACCCAGGATCAGACATTCTTGGGTACAGGTCTCCGAGGCCTCGGCGAGAGCTTTCTGCAGGTTCACTTCAATAGCTGTGGATGATGAAATGAAAAATGCGGAGGCTCAGTAAAAAGGTGAACACGGAAGACAAAATAAATCATACTTTCTCTTACTGTTAAGGCACTTGGAGACAATACAAAGTTGGCACTATCAAAAGGTGACCTGTAAATGTCAGCTTCTGAGAGAAATGAAAGACAGTGATAAATGTTTAATTCATCTCATAATGAGAAAAAACAACACCAGTTCGTTTAATGTAAATGGTATTCCCATGGTTCTCAGTGTTTACCTACAATATGCACTGAATTCCCTGTAGCTTAATTAAACCTTTAAAAAAAGTCTCTGTTGTTTGTGTCTGAGATTGGCTTTTTACATATCAAAGAATTAATGAACGGCTCCAAAACCATTGTATATTTTAATCGCAGTCATCGTGGCACACCTTTTCTTCTGCTGATGTCTCCCGCTTAAATCAAGTCAATTAAGACAAATCAACTGGAAACGCAGAAATTCTTCCTTCTTCACCTACTTGTTAGCGCAGCTGACACGTACAGTAAGCATGCTACAGTAGTTGCGAGCAACAGAACGTGATTTGCTCAAAGAAAAGAGAACATAAACTACAGGACTCAAACTTTCTTATCTCATTAAACTTGCTCTGACATCACATGCGAGATGTGCCAAGAAAAAGGCCTCAGTATTGAGCCCCAGCCATAAAGCCTGTCAACTCTAATAATTAGAATGTAAAACAGTGCTTGTGGAGGCAGGCTGGAGCCCTACAGCGGCGTATGTATATCTTAACCCACTAAGAAAAGGAGAGCCCTGTATGAACATCACTTTGCTCATGCTGGTCCCCACTCCAAGCTGTCACCTAGAAATAATTTAGCATATTTGCATAGGCAACGATGTTAGAAATAATTGAAAGGGACTATGTCTATGCTTTTTTATGTTCAGTATTTTAATATCATGCAGAGGGAAATCCAAATATTCTGAATAGCAGAAATACAGATGAAATATTTACACATTTACCCAAAGTAACGGACATTGCATTCGATACGTTTGATCAGTTCATGCATTTCCTGGGAATCAAACCCACGGCCTTGCATTACTAGCTTGCACTGCTATTGATTTAATATTTGAGAAACAGATATCCTTACATAAATACCATATAAGCTGCTAGGTTAATGAACACTTGAGAACACACTTACAAATGTTACTGATCATCAGAGAACGCTACCATAGATATTTATGGTTTTCACAACCATAGGCTGAATAATGTTGACATTTTCCATGAAAATTAATTGGTTTTAGTGTGAATATTAAGCAGCCTCTGAAATGTTGACCGTTCCAGGATAGTGGACATGGTGGCGTGTCTGGAGCAGTCGAATGAGGGATGTATGTATATAGATATCTATGATTTGAGCTATAGGAACTGCATGAATTGAGCCACAGTAATGCTGTCAAACAAATATGTAAACAAATCCAAGAAAATGCTGATTCCTAATAAACATGTGTCATTCAACACTGAAAAACATCAATAAAAATAATTCAGTGTAAATTAAAATGACTATTTTACCCAACATTTGTGCATGCTATGCATTTTCATATTTAAAGTACCATGTTGTTAGCTTAGCAACATGCTAAACTCCATTGAAATCAATTGTGAATAGTCTCCTTCACATGGACAGAGTTGGTAGTGTTTCAAGTCACTAACCATGATGGTTAAGAAGCTGCCTTGAAAGTTAGCTGCCTATTTAAGTCCAAAGTATACTTCAATAGGGTGTGAACACCCAATACACAGCCTGTTCAAATATACTCTATTTGGTAGCATGTGCAAACACAGGCTCTTGACAGATGCGCACTGGAAAGTTTCATCCTTGTCCAGTGTCTGCGCAATTTCTCTTCAGAAGCAAAAATATGTCTTTGTACAGATTGATTTTTACCACCTCCTGCTTTAAAATAATTCCAGAATGCCACTCCAAATTGGACATCTGGGACAAATCAATCAACCCGAACCTCAGTGTTAAACATTATTTGACAATTTCCAAGATGGCGGTGACCAATAGAGAGCTGGTTCATGAGGAACATGAAAATTCTCTTTTATGTATTCCAATGAACGTATCATATGAATGTGCAACATATAATTGTTTGTTCATCAATGAATGCCTGCCTATTTTTCTTGTTAAATGCCTACTAGATAGACAGCTATTTAGTGCTAATGTCTGGAATTATGTACTATTACATTTGATATTAGACTATATAAATACATTTAAATTTATATATTTTTAATAACATACACATTTTGAATAACAAATTACAATTTACTGATTTTAGGACAGTCTGTCCTAAATAATTTGCAGAATATGAAATGTTCTTGAGTCATGGTGCCATCGTGTGGTGTGATTGGAACTCACTGAGGTCGGAAGTGGGATATTTCAACTGAAACATTCCCATCTATGACTTGTTGTGGTCTCCAGGGGAAGTCGTGGCCTAATGGTTAGAGAGTCGGACTCATAACCCAAAGTTTGTGGGTTCGAGTCTCGTACCGGCAGGAATTGTAGGTGGGGGGAGTGAATGTACAGCGCTCTCTCCCACCTTCAATACCATGACTGAGGTGCCCTTGAGCAAGGCACCGAACCCCCAACTGCTCCCCGGGCGCCACAGCATAAATGGCTGCCCACTGCTCCGGGTGTGTGTTCACGGTTTGTGTGTGTTCACTGCTGTGTGTGTGCACTTTGGATGGGTAAATGCCGAGCACTAATTCCGAGTATGGGTCACCATACTTGGCCACATGTCACGTCACTTTCACTTTTCACTTTTTCAGTAGTTTGTTGTTGTTCCGTCTATTCAACGTCTTTTTCGATTAAAAAACAACAGGACAGGACAGTGTTGCCACCTTGTGGATGAATGAACTAGTGCCAAAAAAAAAATCAAGGTGCATGTGCGAGCTGAACGTACAAAGTATATGGGGTTAAAATAATTGGGCTGCACATGCACTGTGCTGATGATGATATTTACGCCACACATTATGCATACGCTTGCACACACATACAAATCATAGTATATTGAGGGCTTTAGACAGCTTACTAGGTTTTGGAACAGAGCTATTGTATGCTCTTATTTTACATGTCAGTTTGTCTTAATACCAGAGAACTGGACAGAATAGCACAAATACAGAAAGCTATAAACAGAAAGAGAGAAAAGTGCGAGAGAGATGTGGCCACATCCTCCCGGGCTTACTCTGCTATAGTCTGCCTCAGAGCATCAGTGCATAAATCAGTGGAGCGGTAAACGTGTCACCTTTCAGAGGGTCACTAACTTCATTAAGGAAAAATGATGCCGCTCACTCACTCTCTGAGCAAGCAGAATGAGTCCTGGCCAGGTCGCTCTCGGAGGCTGCTGTAAATCACCCCAGAGCTGCTTTGGAAATTGGAGGCGTCTTTCAGAGACATTGTTCTTTTGAGGGGCTGAGCACATCACGCCACTGTGGATAGATTCATGCGTGCAGGCAGACACCCGTAGAGGCCCTAATACATTCTCTGAGAAGTGCGTGAGACACCTTTAGTGCATTTGCCCAGCAGGTCCATGTGTGTGTGTGTATATGAAGCCAATCAGCACAAGCAGTGGAGAATATGTGCGCAATTACATTATGTGTAAAAGGTGTTTTGAAACCACGCTACTCTCCAGCGTGCAGAGGCACAGCAAGAGCTGTCAGTGGCGCTATGTCAACAGCCAGGAGAGCTACTATTTTTCGCATGTGATATTTCACATTAAACAGCTCCAAAGATGTAGTCCGTATCAGTTTCTCCTCCACAGGGACTAGTACTGCTTGACTGATGTGGGTGACAGCGCTGAATGCTTTCGTCAGCCCGAGGCAGCGGCTCACTCTGATGCTGTTTAAGTGGTTTTTGTATTCAGGGGAATCGCTACTCTACCATCGAGCTTTTAAAAAAGAATCAGACCCCACGTGCTAAGAGATAGTATTTTTAATTTCACCTTCTGCAGAAAAAAAAAAATCGAATGTCGTGTGAGGTAATGATATTTACATTATTGCAAAACATACAATAATGAGAGTAATAGAGCTTCTAATAGCGGCTCGCATTTAAAGCAAATTGTCTGCAGATTGAAACATTTCTCAAAATAGCCAGTGCTTATTGACTGAAGTCCCAGGCTGATTCACACTTGTAATTACAGCGGTGCGAATGCTTGAAGATAGTTTCAATCTTCCCTTGCAAACATTGTCTAACACTGTTGTCAGAGATTGGTAATCGGTTTGCTCCCGTATGACAAACCGCAAAGTCTTTTGTTCTAAAACCTGAGCTTTATTTTCCAAACTAAAACAAAAGAAAAGTGTTCCAATCCTTAAAGGAATAGTTCACCCACACATGAATCATTATTTACTCACCCTCAAGTTGTTCTAAACCTGTATGAATTTCTTTCTTCAAAAGAAGATATTTCGAAGAATGTTGGTGACCAAACATTTGCTGGTCCCTATTGACTTACATAGTATTTTAGTTTTTTTTCATAAAGGAAATCAATGCGGATAATTTGAAGATATTTTGAAGAATGTTAGCAACCAACTGTATGGTTACCAACATTTGATTTATTTATTTTTTTAAATATGTTCTATTTTGTTAAACAGAAACTCATACAGGGGTGTGTTTCCCGAAAGCATCATTAGCAAACTATGGTCACAAGTTCTGTCATTACTAAAATAGTTCAACGATTTGTTGTTTCCTGAAACCAGAGTTCAAATGAACATTCCCAAACTTGCGTGGTTGGAACTACAACACCTTTAAAGTTGTCCAAATGAAGTTTTAATATATTTACAGTAGGAAATTTACAAAATATCTTCATGGAACATGATCTTTACTTAATATCCTAATGATTTTTGGCATAAAATAAAAATCAATAATTTCGACCCATACAATGTATTTTTGGCTATTGCTACAAATATACCCCAGCGACTTAAGACTGCTTTTGTGCTCCAGGGTCACATATAGTTACTTGTTAGTAAGACATCTGGATTTAAATAAATGATGCTCTTGGGCACAATAAGCAAGCTAACATGCAGTACAAGCTATATCTTCCATTCTATATACAGTATATATATAATATATATATATATATATATATATATATATATATATATATATATATATATATATATACACACACACACATGTTTATCTGTTTATCTCTCCTATACAGAATCAAACATTAAATAAAGCAAAATGGCAGGGAACAAAAATAGTAAATTAGCCATCAGGTGTCATGTTCAATACAGCAGTATCTCAGAGATCTCAAATAAAATTAATTAGCAGAAGTTATTACTCCACCACATGTGTGCAACGTCATTAATAACAGCACTAGACAATTATTGTTAACAATAATTAACATGCCTCTCAAAACCTGAGCTTAATTTTCCAAACTAAAAGAAAAGAAAAGAAAAGAAAAGAAAAGAAAAGAAAAGAAAAGAGTATCAATCCTTTTAAAACCTATTAACATAATAGAGCGTGAAAACTGAAAAAAAATTGTTGTATAGTTTGTTAAATATGACATCTCACCGTCTACACAGTGATACAGGGTTGTATGACAATAACTGCTGTTGTGGAAAGAAAAACAACAACAGTTAACACATAAAATGAACCGACATGTGGCTGGGCTATAGTGACATTTACGTAAACACGCTCTTTGACAGTATGGGACGCTCCTGGTCAGGGTGTGTGATGAAAGGGTGCTCGTAGCACACGGACGTGCTGACAAGAAGCACGGATGACAGTTTGTAACAGGGCTGTTAAGCAAAGCAGCATGACCTGAATATAACTTGATGGGATTTACATCAAGGATGCCACAGAGATGATTACTCAAGTCATTATGTTAGCATGTGCAAACCCATTACTACCAATTAGAGGGCTAATTGCATAAATATAGAACATCATCTCTCCGCACTCTCTTTTTCCTGTCTAAACATTGTCTAGTTGACTGTAGAGCTTAAGAAAAACAGCACATTTCTGCATGGAGCAGCGAGCTTTATGTCACATGAGAGAATTCAACCTTGAATTGTATTGAACGACATATACAGTGGGGCAAAAAAGTATTTAGTCAGCCACCAATTGTGCAAGTTCTCCCACTTAAAAAGATGAGAGAGGCCTGTAATTTTCATCATAGGTATACCTCAACTATGAGAGACAAAATGAGAAAAAAATAATCCAGAAAATCTCAATCTACAAACAAGCAAGATTTCTGGCTCTCACAGACCTGTAACTTCTTCTTTAAGAGGCTCCTCTGTCCTCCACTGGTTACCTGTATTAATGGTATCTGTTTGAACTCGTTATCAGTATAAAAGACACCTGTCCACAACCTCAAACAGGCACACTCCAAACTCCACCATGGCCAAGACCAAAGAGCTGTCAAAGGACACCACAAACAAAATTGTAGACCTGCACCAGGATGGGAAGACTGAATCTGCAATAGGTAAACAGCTTGGTGTGAAGAAATCAACTGGGGGAGCAATTATTAGAAAATGGAAGACATACAAACCCACTGATAATCTCCCTCGATCTGGGGCTCCACACAAGATCTCACCCCGTGGGGTCAAAATGATCACAAGAACTGTGAGCAAAAATCCCAGAACCACACGGGGGAACCTAGTGAATGACCTGCAGAGAGCTGGGACCAAAGTAACAAAGGCTACCATCAGTAACACACTGCACCGCCAGGGACTCAAATCCTGCAGTGCCAGACATGTCCCCCTGCTTAAGCCAGTACATGTCCAGGCCCATCTGAAGTTTGCTAGAGAGCATTTGGATGATCCAGAAGAGGATTGGGAGAATGTCATATGGTCAGATGAAACCAAAATAAAACTTTTTGGTAAAAACTCAACTTGTCATGTTTGGAAAAGAAAGAATGCTGAGTTGCATCCAAAGAACACCATACCTACTGTGAAGCATGGGGGTGGAAACATCATGCTTTGGGGCTGTTTTTCTGCAAAGGGACCAGGACGACTGATCCGTGTAAACGAAAGAATGAATGGGGCCATGTATCGTGAGATTTTGAGTGAAAACCTCCTTCCATCAGCAAGGGCACTGAAGATGAAACGTGGCTGGGTCTTTCAGCATGACAATGATCCCAAACACACCACCCGGGCAACGAAGGAGTGGCTTCGTAAGAAGCATTTCAAGGTCCTGGAGTGGCCTAGCCAGTCTCCAGATCTCAACCCCATAGAAAATCTTTGGAGGGAGTTGAAAATCTGTGTTGCCCAGCGACAGCCCCAAAACATTACTGCTCTTGAGGAATGGGCCAAAATACCAGCAACAGTGTGTGACAACCTTGTGAAGACTTACAGAAAACTTTTGACCTCTGTCATTGCCAACAAAGGGTATTTAACAAAGTATTGAGATGAAATTTTGTTATTGACCAAATACTTATTTTCCACCATAATTTGCAAATAAATTCTTTAAAAATCCTACAATGTGATTTTCTGGATTTTTTTTCTCATTTTGTCTCTCATAGTTGAGGTATACCTATGATGAAAATTACAGGCCTCTCTCATCTTTTTAAGTGGGAGAACTTGCACAATTGGTGGCTGACTAAATACTTTTTTCCCTCACTGTATGTAATTTTACGAGGGTTACATACACTACTGCTCAAAAGTTTGGGATCAGTAAGACTTGTAATGTTTTTTAAAGAAGTCTCTTATGCTCATCAAAGCTGCATTTATTTGATCAAAAATACAGAAAAAAAGTAATCTTGCAAAATGTTATTACGATATAAAATAATGTTTTTTATTTTAATATACTTTAAAATATAATTTATTTCTGTGATGCAAAGCTGAATTTCCATCAGCCATTACTCCAGTATAAAGTGTCACATGATCCTTCAGAAATCGTTCTAATATGCTGAATTATTATCAGTGCTGGAAACTGTGGTGCTGCTTAATATGTTTTTGGAACCTGTGATATTTTTTTCAGAATTTTTTAATGAATAAAAAGTTAAAAAGAAGAGCATTTATTTAAAATATAAATATGTTCTAACAATTTACACTACCGTTCAAAAGTTTGGGGTCAGTACATTTTTTTATTTAAAATAGAAATCTTTTCTAACAATATACACTACCGTTCCAAAGTTTGGGGTCAGTACATTTTTAATCTTTCTTTTTTTTTTATAAATTAAAACTTTTATTCAGCAAGGATGAGTTAAATTGATAAGAAGTGATAGCAAAGATTTATATAGTTAGAAAATATTTATATTTTGAATAAATGCTGTCTTTTTAACTTTTTATTCATCAAAGAATCCTGAAAAAGTATTGCAGTTTCCAAAAAAAATAAAAAATTGGCAGCACAACTGTTGCCAACATTGATAACTCTAATAATAAATCAGCATATTAAGAATGATTTCTGAAGGATCATGTGACACTTTATACTGGAGTAATGGCTGATGGAAATTCAGCTTTGCATCACAGAAATAAATTATATTTTAAAGTATTTTAAAATAGAAACCTTTATTTTATATCGTAATAACATTTTGCAAGATTACTGTTTTTTTTCTGTATTTTTGATCAAATAAATGCAGCTTTGATGAGCATAAGAGACTTCTTTAAAAAACATTACAAGTCTTACTGATCCCAAATTTTTGAGCGGATTCAGTGTTTCTTTGCTTTAAGTTGTGTTGAAAAGCATAAACAAAATTTTATGAGAGACCACGGCAAAGATTTAGGGTTTTTTCGAAACGCAAATGATCAAGTAATGAGTCTTCATGAAGTGCACTGAGCCAAAACATACCCACCGAGGGGGTACACTGTGGCATATTTGATCAAAGTTTAGTATAGTTTCAGCCATGTATGCACATTTTACATGTATTTAATTGGTGCACTTGATATGAGCACAGTTAGAACCCTTGGGGACAGGAGACGAACACGACACGAGAGAATATCCATACTAAATTAAGGATATTATTATAGTTTCATCCGCTGACAACCTTAAGACCTGAAGGAGAGCTGGAGTTTCTTACAAATTCAATGGGATCCAAAAGTCTGAGAACACTAGTGAAGTACTTCTATTTGGCATTTTTTGTTTAATGCTATTTTTTTTCCCCATTACACATTAGTTAGAAAAAGATCTGAAGAAAAAGAAATGAAGAACAACATCAATTTCAAAATCTCTCATTATAGAGGCTAGTTGTAACACTTCATCTGATTTTGGGAAAAATAAATAAAATCAATGTATGTTTTTCATTTATGAGGGTTTTGAGCTAGGCTTTGTTGTAACAATACCTAGGCTAATTGTAAAAATTTCACTCATATCATTAGTTTGGAAGATACACATAAAAAAACTAAACTAACTAAATAAATGCCTTTCATTTAACAGCATTTTGAGCTATTGTTTGAAAACACTTTTCAGTGAGTTACTCAGATCTTGTGCTTCAGCAAGAACATCTCACTGTCTGTGAAGGAGTTAATATGGTCAGTGTCATAAATTGACTTATCTGATTAGTGAAATACTACACAATTTAAAATATTCCTCATTCATTTTACATCAGTGTTTTTTTTTTCGAAATTCTAAAATCTCCTGTATACTTCCTTCTTAAATTAGATTTTCAATGCCAAGTTTTCATTGTGGTCACAGTCATCTGGGCCCCTCTGTACATGCATGCAATACAGATTACAAAAGGCATGAGCTTCAAACAAATTCCATTTTTTCAAACAAAATGAAATTTGAAAGATAATAATTGAATAAATGTAATTACATGGACTTTATCATTTCATTAGACACCCACTCTGACTCCACATCTAGATTGGCAAACGGATGGTCATTAATAATAATGGAGCTATTTAACCCCATGGGTGTTTTACAAGGGGAAAGATGCCATTTTTCACTCAAGGGTTGGACACAACCATCAGGTGAAATGAGAGACCCACTTTTCATTCTCATGAATCAGGGAGAGGCCACTTACTGCAGGCTAGATGCATTTCATCACCAGCTCCACTCCAGCACCACTCTCGTATTTCATCGCTGCTTATGAGTGATTTACACTTTTACTTTTGCAGAGGAGATCCGTATGATTTCATGCTGCTCTTAGCTATTATATATTCATGAAGTCCCAAATGTACAAATGCACAGAGGGATGTAAACTGTGACATGCATCGCAAAAATAAATTACAACTGGAGGCCAGGGGCATGCAACACTCCAGCAACTGCAATATGTTAAGGAAATTCCGGGCTCCGTGGAGCCATACGACATATTTTATACACTTGCGGGAGCTTTTCAGCATCTTCACAAGTTCTACTTTCTAGATTTCAGCATCTAAAAATTATCTTTCAAATTAATCTTAATGATGACTTTGTAAATTGTTATAATGCATTTCATTTACAAATTAATTTAATTAACAAATTGGTAGCCAATACACAGTCATATAGGAAAATATAGAACTCAACATTTCACGTTGACTAATACACTAAGAATTATACAATACAATTATGTGTGTCAGTAATGTAATGTGTTAAGATAATATGATACAATTTAATAAAAAAGTTCAAATATATATATACATATATATATATATTTTAAAATGTGCTTAAAATGCATTGATGCTAAGTTAAAAACACATGCCTTCTGATCAATAGGCACATTTCTCAATAAGGAATTTAATATAAATGTATTAATTCAAGGCTGAAATTGTACCTACTGTAAATACAAAGCATGTTTTCGCATGTCTGAAACCTGTTTCTCAAAGCTGAACGACTTCTAACAGTGACTCAAAAACACTGCATTAAAAGGAATAGTTCACCCAAAAGTGAAAAATTGCTGGAAGTTTGCTCACCCCCAGGCCATTAAAGATGTAGATGAGTTTGTTTCTTTATCAGAACATATTTGGGGACATTAGTGTTACATCACTTGCTTACCAATGGATCCTCTGTAATCCACAATAATCCACACAAACCGTTAAAGTAAAAAAATCCATCTTTTTAACTTTAAACTGCAGCTTCTGGCTTACATACGAGTACTCTATCCACAATATTACTTTCTTCAGTGAAAACGTTGTTTTGTCTGCATAAGGAGAGAAATATGCACAGATCAAGCACTGTTTACAAGTGAAAACAATGCATATATTTGTTTCTTACAAGCACAGTTTTTCACGCCACATGCCATGTGGATTATTGTGATGTTTTTATCAGCTGTTTGGACTCTCACTCTGACGGCACCCATTCACTGCACAGCATCCATTGGTGAGCAAGTCATGTAATGCAACATTTCTCCAAATCTGTTCTGATGAAGAAACACACTCATCTACATCTTGGATGGCCTGAGGATGAGTACATTTTCAGCAATTTATTTATTTTTGGTTGTTTGTGTGTGTGTGTGAGAGAGTGAGAGAGAACTATTCCTTTAACAGTGCAAGACCCTGAAAACACAGCAAGATGTGACACAATGACCAAATACAGCATTCTGAGACATGCATACAATCAATGGGGAAAAATAGCACAGACAAACTACAAGAGCTATCTTATGTTCAGTGATGTGGAAATATAACGAACAATACACTGACTTCTTAAGTCAATTTCTATTTAGGCCTATTGCTTTACTTATCTGCCACAATAATATCTCTGAATTATCTTTGGGGGGTTTTCTCAACAATTATTCACACCTTTTTGGTTGTTTGTGTGTGTGTGTGAGAGAGTGAGAGAGAACTATTCCTTTAACAGTGCAAGACCCTGAAAACACAGCAAGATGTGACACAATGACCAAATACAGCATTCTGAGACATGCATACAATCAATTGGGAAAAATAGCACAGACAAACTACAAGAGCTAGGCTATCTTATGTTCAGTGATGTGGAAATATAACGAACAATACACTGATTTCTTAAGTCAATTTCTATTTAGGCCTATTGCTTTACTTATCTGCCACAATAATATCTCTGAATTATCTTTGGGGGGTTTTCTCAACAATTATTCACACGTGTGTTTAATTGTGATTAATTTGATTAATTAATCATCTTATCATGTAATTAGTTTGATATTTTACTAACTTGTTAATCAGTGTAATTACTGACTTGATTGAAGACTGAACAGAGAAAAATAAAGAGTTGTGGAATTCTATAGATAGTATATGATGAAAAATGCCCTTGTTGAGATTAAATAACCGATTGACAAAAAGCATGACAATTTCAGGCGGAAGTTATAATTCACTATTGCACAGCTGAGTTGCTCTGGGGTCCAGCAGAAGATGTTTTTTTTTTTTGAATAATGGCCTCCTGAATACATAAAGAACGCATCCCACCATCTGTTAGTCGGCAGTAAAAAAAACAAAAACCTTGAGGGCAACACATGTGCAGTTTCCTGTATTTGAATGAAAATCTGGCACAGATGATTTCTCCTCATGAAAAAGAGCATCTTACAAAGAAAAGCATGTTTTTTACGCCTGGCAAATGTTCAGTCTTGTATCTTCTCAATTTGCTACTTGTTTATCATCTTTCACACCTGCACAACAGACACTGCTTACAACTCGAGCATATTCACAGTAAGATTGCTGTCATACGGATTCATTTATCCCAACAACACTGACCTGGCTTTGTTACTGAGGACACTTAAGGCATTTTTATATTTAATTAGACAATTATTATGTTTGTTTACACACTGCATTCACAATAATTATAACTTCTGATTGGTCTTGGAGAAATCAAAAGTTATAAATCATTAACAAATAGTGTGCAATTATTTAATTGACTAATTAAACTCATTTTTTCACCTTGTCAAACCACATCTAATTGACTCAATCCTTATGTAATGGAAACCGCTGTGGCTTTACGAGGATGCGCTATATTTCTCAAGCTGATTAGTATAAAATAAGGGTGGAGTTGACTGACGGCACCTCAACACATTTTTTAATGTGCATATTTTTAGGTGCATATTTCACAGTGCAGCTATGAAAAAAGTGGCCTTTCGTTTATAGCAGTCGCAACGGGCCTCATTCACTAATGACTGCACATAAATGTGTATGCAAAAATATTCCAGGTGCGTACATGCATAAATGTGTTACTTTCATTCTAATAGTGATAAATTAGGATTATTCTAAATGAGTGAGCTTGTGCATGAAGTTGGTAATTAGCATAATACTACAAGCACAAAACGTCTCCATATAAGGGCTTTACAAACAGCCTCTCCTGTAAAGCTATTCGTCACACTCTACCAGTGTACCCTTATGCTCTAAAAATGTGCTTTCGTCTGAGCTAGTATAAAGTCCTTATATAGGCCTAAGACAAGAAGTATTTCGACTCTTTATGGATGTCAAACATTAGTGGAATGTTTCTGTGATAAACAGCACCTGTGGTGACTCTGCTATAGGACACCTGTGTGAACTTGAGGGGAACTGACTTTATCCATCCACTAAATATCACCTCGGGACCACTTGGTTAAAACAAATGGCAAAAATGGCTGGAAAAAGTGAAGTTAGTTTTGAAAAAAGCATAATATTTTTAGCAGAACCCACATGGTTTGATATTTTGTTATCTGTGAAATTACAGCATTTTTTAAGTGTGACCTGCAGCCATAGTTCCAGCTGTATTTGTCAATACAGTGAAACTTTCCAAACACATTTAGAAATGATCACAGAACTTTCATTTCTGGGTAAACTGTCCAAAATACTTATCGGAGCCGCACCATACATTACCGTTCAAGAGTTTGGCATCAGAACGTTTTTTTTTTCTTCAGAAAAGGCATACATTAAAGTAGCAGTCAAGACTTTTATAATCTTACAAAAGTTTTCTATTTCAAATAAATTCTGTTCTTTTTAACCTTTCTGTCTATCAAAGAACCATGACTGTTTTCAATATTGAACAGCAAATATTAAAGGGATAGTTCACCCAAAAATGAAAAGGCTGTCATTAATTACTGGGTCAGTCATGTCGTTCCAAACCCGTAAGACCTTCGTTCATCTTCGGAACACAAATTAAGATGTTTTTGATGAAATCCGAGAGCTTTCTGATCCTCCATAGACAGCAATGTAACTACCACATTCAAGGCCCAGAAAGGTAGTAAGAACAACGTTACATTAGTCCATATGACTTCAGTGGTTCAACCGTAATTTTACGAAGCTACGAGAATACTTTTTGTGCACAAAGAAAACAAAAATAAGTACTTTAATCAGCAATTTCTTCTCTTCCGTGTCAGTCTTTGACACGCGTTCATGACAGTACCACGATGTTTTCAGTACCATGCGTTTGGTGGCGCAGACTGACACGGAAGATAATAAATTGTTAAATAAAGTCATTATTTTTGTTTTCTTTGCACAAAAAAAGTATTCTTGTAGCTTCATAAAATTACGGTTGAACCACTGATGTCACATGGACTAATGTAACGATGTCCTTACTACCTTTCTGGACCTTGAATGTGGTAGTTACATTGCTGTCTATGGAGGGTCAGAAAGCTCTCAGATTTCATCAAAAACCTCTTAATTTGTGTTCCGAAGATGAACGAAGGTCTTACGGGTTTGGAATGACATGAGGGGGAGTAATTAATGACATAATTATTATTTTTGGGTGAATTGTCCCTTTAATTATGCATTAATAGCATATTAGAATGATTTCTGAAGGATCATGTGACACTGAAGACTGGAGTAATCATGCTGAAAATTCAGCTTTGCATCACAGGAATAAATTACATTGTACAATATATTAAAAAAAGTTATTTTAAATAGTAATAATATTTCACAACATTGCTGTTTTACAGTATTTTTGATCAAATAAATGCAGCCTTGGTGAGCATTAGAGACTTTTTTTGAATGGTCGTGTATGTCACTTGAGCTCTCAGCTGATTGCCCAGAATATATCAAACTTCTTCAAGTCTACTTCCTCTTTTCCTCCTTCACACACCCGCCTCTCCATCCCACTTCACTCTCCTCTCTATCCATGCTGTGTTTGACCCAATGCAACGGAAAGTAATTGCGGGCAGAAAACAGCATTTAATGATTACTTCATCCCGACTCCCGAGGAGAGAGAAGTCACAGGCAGGTAATTTCAACAAAAGAGGGAGACCTTTTTTCCCCAACACATCATTTTAAGACAACAAAGAATATTATTGACTTGGCTGAGATTAAAACAGCAAAACAAATAAAAGAACAAAATCAAGGACAAAGTGACCACAGAAAGATGTTGTCCCTCGAAACACGGCGGGTCAAACTGTCTCCACTCTCTTTTCTTTTGTTAGTGTTGATTAAAAACAAGCAAGGGACAAAAGATTCCATTTGGTGTCTGATCTGGAAATAAATAAAACAGATAATAAGTAAATCTCCACGCTGCCACTCACACACTCGAAAGAATAAGATGCTGCCATATATCTTTCCAAACATCCCTCTCTCCATGTGTGTTAAGGTGAGAATGAGAGGTAAAGGAAATTGAAGCTCTTTTTTTTTTTTTTGGAGGGGACAAAAGATTGGCTGCGTTCTACTCTTCTAGCTACTTGACTTTTTCCCTTTTTTCCCTCTCCCTTGGACTGATGTTCTTGATTGTCTGGTGTGGTCCTACCTCTCCTCTCGTCTGGTGTGTTCAGGCCTCTCCTCCATTAGGAAGACAAGAAGAGGGGAGTGTTAGCATCAGCACAATCAGCACTGCCCAAACACACAGCATGGGCTGAATAGAAGAGAGGTGCAAACACCATAACAATCAGCAATCAGCACTGATCATGATAATAACATAGAGAGTGCTACAAGATCCATGCTGCGCTCTCCCTCCCTGCCAGGAGGACTTATTGTGTACATGGGCCAGCATGTGAAGAGAAGCGATAAATTCAACCACAATTTGAAATGTGAAAAATACACATTCAAATATAAATGGTAAAATGCCCAATGATGACTGTTTATGTGTTTTTGACAACTTATAAAATGCTAGAACAAAATCTAAGGTTAAAATATATATGGATGTATAAGTACAACATATTTCATGTGTTGTAACGGGTCACCTTTTATTTTAACATATTGATGACTGTTACGACTTCGGCATCTGTGTTTTCTGTGTGGAGTTTTTTTTGTGTATGTCTGTGCAGGGATTGGTTGCTGCAGAGAAACGTGATTGGCTGAACCTGCGGTTGCTCGGTCTTAAAAGGGTGGCGCTCTTGGAAGATGGCGAGCTCAATCTGGCGTTGGCCTTATGGCGTGAGGAGCTCCGGATTCCTTCTCCCGTCGACAGATTCCAAACCACTTGTTTTTGTAAATGGTTCATATTTCTGTAGTGAAGTAATTTAATTAAGTCACTGCCTGTGCTTTAGGAGCGTAAGGGTATCCTGCCCTTTAGTTTGACCTTGTTTGCGATTTGTTTATCTTAGGGAGTTAGGTATATATACTATATATATATATATATATATATATATATATATATATATATATATATATATATATACTATGATCTCTCTCTTTCAAA
>NW_015506506.1:175184-226097 GCF_001515645.1 Sinocyclocheilus grahami | reverse complement strand
CAAAAGTTTGGGATCAGTAAGATTGTTAATGTTTTTTAAAGAAGTTTCTTATGCTCATCAAGACTGCATTCATTTGATCAAAAATACAGAAAAAAACAGTAATATTTTGAAACAACACTGCAATTTAAAATAACAGTTTTCTATTTTAATATACTTTAAAATGTAGTTTATGCCTGAGATGCAAAGGCTAAATTTCGTCAGCCATTATTCCAGTCTTCAGTTTCACATGCAAATGCTGACTGACTGATGTCGGAAACAATTTTTGCTGTTTAATATTTTTGGGAACCTGTGATACTTTCTCAGGTTTCTTTGATAAATAAAAATTTTAAAGGAACAGCATTTATTTAAAATATAAATCTTTTGTAACAATGTACACAACCATTCAACAGTTTGGCGTCTGTAGTTTTCTTCTTTCTTTCATTTTTTTTTTTTTATTCAGCAAGGATGTTAAATTGATTAACAAAAGTGATAGTGAAAATGTATATTATTAGGAAAAAAAATTATGCTTTCAATAAATGCTGTTCTTTTTACCCTATATATATATATATATATATATATATATATATATATATGTGGACAACTACCTACAAGTCACCCAAAGTACTAATTTATCAACAGTAATTTTAATTTTGAATAGATGTTTTATTGTGTGTGTGTGTATATATATATATATATATTTTTTTTTTTTTATTTTTTTTCCCTCACCAAAGGGCTATTTAATTACAGTAGAGTTGTGAAGAACAAATGTCATTGTTACGCCCCATTCTAATAAGAAAAAGGGCTTGACGTGAGTTTGAAGGTAAACGGGAAACCAACCCCAGCCGACAGATCACCACAGACATCAAAGTAAGATCCACAAGTAATTTATTGAAATGGAATGAAATAATTAAATAAAGGAGCCATAGCTTCAGGGTATCCCAAGGCCAAAACAACAAACAAACTAGCTTGCAAATAAAACATAAATAAATGTCCTAACAAAAGAAACAAAAATACAATAAACTTCCCTAAAAGAAAGAAAGACATTCACACAAAGGTGTTTTGACCTCCACCCTGGACAAAAAGCAAAGTAAAAGGCCACATTTACATATGTGGAGAAATCTGCCAGTAAAGTGAAATGTTCAATGGACAACACTTTTTGGAATGTTAAAGGAAGGAAACAATTTATTTGGGGTAAAATATCCGCCTTGTATACAGAGCCTGTGCTCTTATAAAGAGATAACTAAGATGGATGAAGCAATATGTGTTAGAGATTCCGGAAAGCTTTGGAGGTAAGGGCACAGACAGAGCCATGCACTGCCTACTCGAAAACTCACTCGCCATTCATATCAGTCTGTAAAGCTGGGATGTTCTCCATGGTGGCTGATTTGAACTCAGTTACCATTGGTAGTCCTCAAAATATGTTTTTAGGCTTGCCAAGAACATCTGCAGATAGGCTTTAAGCTATTGGGCATTTTTGATGTGTTTACTACAATGCAACCTTTCTGTGGGGAAATATGATATCACATATGAGGAAAATAACATAAAAGATCCAAAACTGGTTTAGATGGCAAATTCACCCGTATTGTTTTCGTGCAGGTGTATCGTTTGCACCGCTTTCATACCGCAGCCACAGAAGCATCATATACAAGAACACCAGTGGGCTTTTAACTCACACAACAGTCTATACCATCAAATAAATTCCTTCGGGATGGGAGGGAATAAACTATGCCTCCGGATCTGCAATATATCTGTTAGTCACTAGTGATTTGTTCTTTTCCCCTCAGCAATATATTTTGGTAACTACCTCTATGGTCAGGCAGATAGTGAGTACATGGCATCAAAGGTGGGCCATCTTTCAAGCCTTTACTGGCAGGATAGAAGGCCAGCTGCCGCGCTCACTCCATTGTCTCGCAAAACAAATGTACCTGCAAATGATGGAATCATTAACAATGGCAATCCCGAGAAGTGGGGGTGGTTAATTAGCTGTTAGAAATATTTAATAAACAACCTTCAGGGTCTCTTTGTGTCCGTGATATATGCCTCTGAGTGATGCGCTTTCTATTCGACATCTGATTCAAGGAAGGGCCACTTCCAATTCTCTGAAAAAGAGCTAAGAATAGCCTGAGTGCTATGAGGGGTGTCCGTTTGAAGTGCTTCGTACATTTTCCAACACGGAGGGGGTGTTGTTTGAGTTACTGTTTTAATAGCACTGATGGATTTGTGAATTATTTGGCATTGCCGCTGTAAAAAACCGGAAGCTTGGCGACTTGCTTTGTGAAAGCAGCCTGCGATTTATTAAAGATGGTCTGGGACACCTCAGAGGGTATGATGATTTCAATAAATCACATTTTCAAAAATGAAAAAGTTCTTAAGCTGCTGTAAAGTGTTAACATTTCTGCTTCTCTCATTCTCTGCAAAAGCTTTTTCTCACTTTCTTGCAAACAGAAAAGCTCCCCCCATCCCTGCTCCTGACCCAATCCTCTTTTAAGTCTCTTTGCCTGCCTCTGCTCCGCAGGGAACAGAACGTCTTTCAGACATCAAGGGGACATGCCATCAGTTTTGGAATATCTGAGTATGTTGTGCCGTTGTCATTATAACCGCTTGCTTTTTCTTGCCGTAGTCCAGAGGTATAGCGGCATGTCAGAAATCCAACTAAAGGTCAGTGGGCCTAGAGATCTTTTGTAAATAGTACATTTGGAATAATTTGCATGTAAACTCTCTTCTAGATTAACAAACATTTTGTTACCTCAGATTTATTAATAGTTAAACGTATGTATGTTAATGAATCCCATACATTGGTATTTAGGGCGCATATGCATGCTCATTCACAATTCATAATACCCGCCCATGAATTACAAATATTTGAATTGCATGTACAGGAATGTTCTTGAATCTTCAGGAGTCCCTTTTCAGATTTGGCTCCAGAAATATGCATAAATGCAAAAGAGACTAATTAGCCATATGCCTAACAAACATTATTCAATTAAAGTGTTCTTGCAGACAAATACTACTAGTGCTCAGAATAATAATCTATGATAAAAAGGAAAACATATTACTGTTTTCAATCATTTTTCAATGAAGTTTGTCAATAAAAATGTGAAATTTACATTTAATTGGTTAACTAATTTTGTTACGCTGTATTTTATGAGCTATTAAAATGCAGTGCCATTAGTTTGCCTACTATTTTGAAAATATGAACATTTTCATGAATCTGAAAAATATGTCAGAATGGCTTTATATGAACAATTCACACAAAAATGCTGGTTTCAAGAATGAGGTCCAATGATAAAATGAAGGTAGATTTTAATTTTTTAAGACATGAGAATATTTCATAAATGGGCAAACCATCACATTTGTATTGGAGCTGATGTCAAGATGTCAAATATATTGTACATTTTATACATTTTGTAAAATGTAATTTATAATTGTTCTTTTACTTTTTTTTTTTTAAAAATGTTTTTTTTATATATATATAAATTGTGTACCAATTAAATTTTGCTAAAAGGAAAAAAGCCTGTTTAATGGCAGGTCTTATTGTGACAACTTACCCCACACATAAACATACATAAAACAAACATGCATGCCACCACCAAAGATAATAATATTTTACAACAGCATGGCATTCTTCAATTGCAAATGCACAATGCTGATGTGTTGAGATGAATGTGCTCTATGTATGGCTTCATAAGAATATATTTAGAGTGCCCATACAGCAGACAGTTCCAGGGCTCCTCTTCCAAAGACATGTTTTTCCTCCACTCTCTTCCCCTACACTCCACTGTCTACCTGTCAAAGCCTGTCACCAGCACTCCGGCAAGGCCCAGAATATAGAAGAGACGCATGTTAGGCCAGCATCCCATTCCTCACAAGTAATCACACAATGTGCAGCGAGTATATTAAGATCCTTATTTCTGAAATATGCCACTAAATCTTAGTTTTTACATCAAGTCAAGCATATTTATTTTCAGCCAATACTGCAAACAAACTATACATCTATGCACATGTATACTAGATATGTAGATGCAGAAAGAGTTATGGAGCAGAGCAAAATATCAAAACATTTCTGGAGGGGCTTTCATTTTAAGGTATGCAATTTTTAATTACAACATCCAGGCATGAATAAGGGTCAAAAGTGGGATTTAATAATATCTAATCAAAATGCCTCCAGTTATTGTTCACCTCAAAGTATCAGAGCTAAAATGCATCTGTGTGCATGGTTATTTGCCGTTTATACTAAGTTACGATAATGAGCATTAAAAAAGGGAAGGATGTGGTTTTTGGGTTTTATGTAAACAGAAAGATCATGTTTCCTAAAAAAAAACACAAAATGTTTAACTAAATCATGTGCAGACTCAAAGCTGCAGGCTTACAGAATAGACAAGATGCTGTTTGATGTTTTCCATTTGTTGTTTAGGTCCGAGGCAACATGCAGGGGAAATGAAAAAATAAAATAAAATAAAAAAAATCAATCAGATACATGAACTCTCAGTTTTTGTTTTGCTGTTTACTAACACTCATGGAAACCATAATTATTCCTCTAAAGTTTCTCAGCAGTCCTCTTTTTTTTGTGATGATGAATTGAATCGAGGGACAAATGTTAGAGCACTTTGACATCGCTTCGTCCATTTACCATAATTTTTATCGTGGCGGGCCAGAGAGCGTGCGCTTTGAAAGGCTGAAACATGAAATATAAATACACTATAGCGATCGATATGTAAGCGAACTCAAAAGAGCAGGATATACAATACACATGGGCCCAGGACTCAAAGGAAGCCGACACACCATGGTCCTGGAAAAAGACACCCAGTCACGATGAAGGCAGCTCAGAAAGACAAGACTTCCAGAGAGTGTAAGGAATAGAAAATAGCCACAGGGCTGAGTTCAATAGACTGCCCGAAACCTATTGACCTTATTGCCTTGAGTTTTTTTGTCCTGCCTGAGGCAACCGCTATCAAACATTAACACCATTCGTACTGGATTGTGTCTCTATCCAGCCCTAGATAAGCCCTGGTCATTTGTCCTGCAGTGCCAGAGCACTCTAAAGGCACCGGAAGGGGGTGTCATCGGGTTCTAGGTATTTTCTTTTCCCCAGATAACCCTTTGTCTGTCACATTTTATGGTTGGCATCCCTTACAGCTGTAATGTCAGGACCCATTAGCGTGTCTCGGTGATGGCATGGAAAGACAGAAACTCCATACTCCAAATGTCATATGCTTTTGTCATCATGTTGTGAAGCCGGGGATGAGGCTTAGCGTCGCCGCTTGTCATCAAAGCCCATTCGGTGGATTCAGCCTACTCTCCGTCTATACCGAAACCCGATCCCATATGTATGATAATAAAATTTCCTCACGAAACCAAGATGAGGCGGCCTATCCAATAGTGCTTGAGGAACAGGTCTTTAGATTATGTTCATTATTCATAGGATTTGTGTTTCTGGTCTGAGGATAGAGAGCACAGGCTTTAAAGGTGACATATCATGAAAATCTGACTTTTCCAGGTTTTAAGTGCTATAATCAGGTCCACGGGGCATCTACCAATCAAGGAAACGTGAAAAAGATTGACCCAGTAACTTTGTTTTGGGAAGCCTTTTTCTGCAAGCGTCTGAAAAAAAGAGCGTGTCTGATTTCGCTCCCTTGGTGACGTGGCAAAGGGATCTCATTATAATATTACCGCCCCTTAATCTGTAAATGTAATACACCCACAGCGCCGTCATTGTGTTTTCGCAAGCGACAACGGTATACCAGCCAGCTCTAATGCCATGGTGAAAGTTTGAGCAAAACATGCTAACTGTTCTGTCTTTGGCTGCACAGACGAGCACAGAACACTGTTTAGAGTCCCAGTCTCAGAGGAGACAACAGAGCAGTGGATTTATTGATTTATTTACTGTATATTTCTGCTGCCACACAGATCTAAAATAAACATGCAATTTATTTCCCAGCAGTTTACCTTCACAGACATAACTGACTGTTTTTTATAACTCATGTGTGTTTTTAATGTTAACTTGTGTGTGAATGAGAACTTAGTTTAGTACTCGCATGCTGTGACAGCCGCTTTCTGTCCGTGTGCTTCGGATGTGTGCTCTCAAAAAACGTATATATCAGTTTTAAATTCATATGGTTTAAAACGCATGATTTCGGCGGGATAAACATGATAATCAGAACCACAACAGATGTTTTTAGCAGGTCCGAGCTGTAAAGGCGCAGCTCTATTCTGGAAAAGGGGGCGGGGAGCAGCAGCTCATTTGCATTTAAAGAGACAGGCCCTAAAACAGCGTGTTTCTGCTTCCACTCAAAATAGGCATTTTCAAAATGATATAATAAAATATCTGTGGAGAATTTTGAGCTGAAACTTCACAGACTTATATTATATATTGTAAAAAGGGGCATAATATGTCTCCTTTAATTTGAAGCTAAGATTAGTTGCCATTGGTCAGCATGAAGGTTCAGAGCACATCACATACCGTAATATTCCAAGGTGATCTCTTCATAATTTCTCACGTTCTTGATCCGTGCTCTCCGCACTAATATTTCATAATTAGGTGAACCCATCAGGTAGACAATTTCATTTTCAATTAAAACTCTTTGCCCCTCGTGACCTTAAGCGTAACAGGGGAGCGCTGCATATAGACTGCTGCTTGGTATGGACCGGTCTGGGCACCATTTAAAAATACTTTTTAATTTAGGTTGAACCCCTCAGCATCTAATCGGAATGCTTGTTCACCTTCATGGAGGCTGGGAAAGTAAATTAAGGTGGACAGAGTAATATGTTAACATGATTTCTGAAAAATGTTTGCATGATTTGGCTTCGAGATGTATTGGTGGATTCGGCTGCAAGTCACAGACTGAAAATTCGATGTACATGTGATCGATGTTTGTCAAATCATGTCAAGTCACCTTTATTTATATAAGGCTTTATACAAAACAGATTGTTTCAAAGCAGCTTTACAGCTATAGACAAGAAAATAGCGATTCAGTGATGAAAACAAAATTCAATTCTGCAGTAAAGCAACTCTAAAAAGATAACAGTAAACAGTTATTATTCAATTGAAACACGGTATGTGCATCATGTTTAACTGTACATGTAAAGTTGTACATACAAAAATGTATACAATTATTGCATCATAAGCAAAAATATTATAGTCTGGCACAGGGTTTGAAATTAACACCCGCCAAATGTGGATAAAAATCAACTGTGGGTAATGCTGTCAAATCACTAGCCAGTTTGGCGGGTTACTTTTCGTAAGTTATGTTCACTCATTAATTTCTTTGGGAAGTTCATGCAAGCCAAATCTGCACAGGTTTATCGCAAATACTGAACTCGTGAGACATCATGACATTATCGAGTATATTGCAAAAACCAAACAAAACACACCTAAGTTACAAAGTGCACGCATACGTGACGTGATGTAGTCTGGTTAGACTAACTTTGTGCTGTGCATATTTAGAGTGCATTCTTTCATTGCATGATTCAGCCTGTTAATATGCATTACGAATGATCACATAATTCAAGATAAGGGGGTTGGAAAATTTATATATTTATATAAATTCATATAGTTAATATCACACGAAGAGTGCCGTTTAAAAAAAAAAAATCAGCATGTTTACAAATGTGATATTGATTTTATACAACAGTTCAATAAACAATAAGTTAATATCAAGAGACTTACGTTTTAGACACCATATTGGCTGTTTTTGCAAACGCATGATTTCGGCGGGATAAACATGATAATCAGAACCACAACAGATGTTTTTAGCAGGTCCGAGCTGTAAAGGCGCAGCTCTATTCTGGAAAAGGGGGCGGGGAGCAGCAGCTCATTTGCATTTAAAGAGACAGGCCCTAAAACAGCGTGTTTCTGCTTCCACTCAAAATAGGCATTTTCAAAATGATATAATAAAATATCTGTGGAGAATTTTGAGCTGAAACTTCACAGACTTATATTATATATTGTAAAAAGGGGCATAATATGTCTCCTTTAATTTGAAGCTAAGATTAGTTGCCATTGGTCAGCATGAAGGTTCAGAGCACATCACATACCGTAATATTCCAAGGTGATCTCTTCATAATTTCTCACGTTCTTGATCCGTGCTCTCCGCACTAATATTTCATAATTAGGTGAACCCATCAGGTAGACAATTTCATTTTCAATTAAAACTCTTTGCCCCTCGTGACCTTAAGCGTAACAGGGGAGCGCTGCATATAGACTGCTGCTTGGTATGGACCGGTCTGGGCACCATTTAAAAATACTTTTTAATTTAGGTTGAACCCCTCAGCATCTAATCGGAATGCTTGTTCACCTTCATGGAGGCTGGGAAAGTAAATTAAGGTGGACAGAGTAATATGTTAACATGATTTCTGAAAAATGTTTGCATGATTTGGCTTCGAGATGTATTGGTGGATTCGGCTGCAAGTCACAGACTGAAAATTCGATGTACATGTGATCGATGTTTGTCAAATCATGTCAAGTCACCTTTATTTATATAAGGCTTTATACAAAACAGATTGTTTCAAAGCAGCTTTACAGCTATAGACAAGAAAATAGCGATTCAGTGATGAAAACAAAATTCAATTCTGCAGTAAAGCAACTCTAAAAAGATAACAGTAAACAGTTATTATTCAATTGAAACACGGTATGTGCATCATGTTTAACTGTACATGTAAAGTTGTACATACAAAAATGTATACAATTATTGCATCATAAGCAAAAATATTATAGTCTGGCACAGGGTTTGAAATTAACACCCGCCAAATGTGGATAAAAATCAACTGTGGGTAATGCTGTCAAATCACTAGCCAGTTTGGCGGGTTACTTTTCGTAAGTTATGTTCACTCATTAATTTCTTTGGGAAGTTCATGCAAGCCAAATCTGCACAGGTTTATCGCAAATACTGAACTCGTGAGACATCATGACATTATCGAGTATATTGCAAAAACCAAACAAAACACACCTAAGTTACAAAGTGCACGCATACGTGACGTGATGTAGTCTGGTTAGACTAACTTTGTGCTGTGCATATTTAGAGTGCATTCTTTCATTGCATGATTCAGCCTGTTAATATGCATTACGAATGATCACATAATTCAAGATAAGGGGGTTGGAAAATTTATATATTTATATAAATTCATATAGTTAATATCACACGAAGAGTGCCGTTTAAAAAAAAAAAATCAGCATGTTTACAAATGTGATATTGATTTTATACAACAGTTCAATAAACAATAAGTTAATATCAAGAGACTTACATTTTAGACACCTAATTGGCTGTTACCATATTGGCGTTTTTTCGCCAACAGAAAACATTCCAAACACAGCGCTGTTTTGCGTCTCTGAGCAAAATCAACCGTTTAAATGATTTGGTTAATTTGCAATGACTCACTTAACAGTGACTTGCTGCCACTTACTGGCGGATTTAATTTCACATTTAAAGTATCTTTTAATTTTTTTAATAATTTAAATATCACTATTCAACATTTCATGTTTAAAATATCAAAACATTGTTTATGCATTTGTAACTGCAGGTTAAAGCATCCCATGTCCCTCTAAGCAGCAGTAACATGTGTAAATACATCTAAATGCCACTTCATATTCAACTTCTGCAAAGATGAATTTTATCGATACTGATTTAATTTGTTTAGTAACAGTCTAAATGTAGTATTGTTATAATTGTCTGATTAAATGTAAGCATTTGACTCAAAAGATGATGCACACTTTTAGTAAAAATGGATTTATAAAGGTAAAAATGCCCATAAAAGGTAAAAATCAATCTAAACTTATTGGAAAATATTAATTTCTATCACTGCTGTGAACTGACCCGCACACAGAATATGAAGAATATCAAAAACTTTAGGAGTCAGCTGTCCACGGTATCCTTAAGATATCAGCACAATAACACACTCAGCAAAATATTGTCTAATTATCTTTATCAATAAAATCCCAGAAAATATTGAGATATTATTTTTTGTCAATATCGCACACCCTTAGTACCGACACAAAATGATTTGCAACAGTCACTTTGTCATGTAGACAGCCTCAAGCTGTTGGTTTATTTCGGGGGGGGGTTTGGCTGGTAGAAGTTATGAATGGCCGGTAACTTCAAAATTTAGTAGCCAAATTGGCTGGTGAGTAAAAAAGTTAATTTCAATCCCTGGTCTGGCAATATGCATGCATTTCTAATACACTTTTGACTTTTATCGTGATCAGCTGTTATGAAATATGTAATATAAATAATCAGTTAATACATGTATTCATTTCTGGATAGATACTGAATATAAAAATAATCAACTCTCTCTCTTTTGCTCTTTAGTTGTGGGTTGTGTTTTCTTTTTTGCTCTTTATTTATTATTTTAATTAATGACTTAATTTAAGCGCAGTGATCTACTGGTGCACATTAGGTCTGGTTAAAGTTGATTGTGGTTGTGAATAAACACCACATAGTAAGGTGGCACAACAATTTAGCGAAATTCACCCCACACAGCTTTGCTACAGTAGCCTATAGCATGGCTCAGACATTAATAAAATGTTGCATAATGCCACAAATAGATAATATATAACTGGTGTGCAATCAAAAAATCCATGAACTCAATGTGGTGCCAATCAGCTGAATGTTTATTCAGCAAGCGCCTGCGTTTCATTTGGAAATCAGCAGAGATGTCGCTATGAATCATCAGTCAATTGCTCTGAGCTGATAGAAAAAGTAGATTTTTTGATGATTCCCCTCACCCTGCATGTGCCGAATACGCTGTCAGGCATTGCTGGAGCCATAGCCAAAAATAGCCTATTATGGGCACTAAAACAGTCAGCCTTCATGGGCCAACAAACTATGAAAATCCCAAGCTATATACAGCTCTATACATCAACAGAGAAATGCAAAGTTAATACTATATATATATATATATATATATATGGGGGTAAAACATCAGGTAATTACAAAAAATTGCTTTAGTACTCTCAAGTGCACTATTGTATATTCAAAAACAGTCAAAGATAATAAGTAAAAAGTCAAAACATATTATTAATTTCACTTTTTATAATGAAGACAGTCGCAGATCATGATAAATCTTACATTTCAACTTTAAATGACTGAAAACTCCATTTAGACAGTGTTTGGGTATGATGTGGAGATACAGTATGAAAGCACAGAATAACAACATAACTACTCTATACTGCGGCGATTGTATCACACAGAGAGAACAAATGACAAAAAGAGTGCTATCTAAATGTAGTAATTGACTATCTGAAAATCCTTACCTTACCACCTTCAATCAATACAACACTCACAGATAAGAGTTTTCATTTTCGATTCCCCAGCTCAGCAATAACATGAAATTATGTGGTTGCAAACAGATAGTGACATTAATTTTGCACAAGCCTTTTCTGTGGTCACAACGTCCATCTCGGCACAGTCTAGTATATTCCATATCGAACACTAAATTATCGTAATTAATTTTTATTGTACGCAAGAATCACGTAAATCAAATACGCTGCCCATTAAGAGCACAGCGCTCTCCTCTGCAGCGGTTTGAAAATGGTGCGCTGTATACATGTTACCGAGATGAATTCATTGAGTTTGACATTTTTTACTCCTTCTTGCCTATTTCCCCTTTCCTGCGCTGCATCATCAGAGTCTTAAACCTGCTACGGCTGGTTCATGACCAGACTAATGGACTGAAATCACTAGCTGAAAGCACAAATGATCATTTCTGTGGGAATATGTTAATGTGAATTCACGTGAAACATAGCAGTGTAAAGTCATAATAGACAGTTTGCACCCTAGAAATGTCAAGAACAAAGACGACAGGAATGACAAAACATGGATCCTCTGTGGAGGTGCAAAATTGAATATTCCTTCTGTTTATTTTGTTTTTTTTATTGGATATGCCTCAGCTCAGACTGTCAAGAAATGAACTCGGAAATGCCAAGCAGTGTCATTACAGAAGAAAAAGAAAGAAAGAAAGAAAGAAAGAAAGAAAGAAAGAAAGAAAGAAAGAAAGAAAGAAAGAAAGAACAGTCAAACAAAAAAAAGAAAGAAAGAAAGAAAGAAAGAAAGAAAGAAAGAAAGAAAGAAAGAAAGAAAGAAAGAAAGAAAGAAAGAAAGAAAGAAAGAAAGAAAGAAAGAAAGAAAGAAAGAAAGAAAGAAAGAAAGAACAATCAAACAAAAAAGATTAAGGATGACAATAAAGAAATAAAAACAAAAAAGAAAGAAAAAAGAATGAAATAATTGTCATTATAGATATTATAGAAGGAAGGAAGGAAGGAAGGAAGGAAGGAAGGAAATGGAAAAAAAATATTATGACGAAAGAAAGACAGAAAGACAGAAAGAACGAACGATCAAACAAAAAAGATTAAGGATGGCAATAAAGAAATAAAAAACAGAAAACAAAGAAAACAAAATGAAAGAACTGTCATTGTAGATATTAAAGAAGGAAGGAAGGAAATGGAGAAAAAAATATATTATGAAGAAAGAAAGAAGAGACTGTCAATACAGATGGATGGATGGAAGGAAGGAAGGAAGGAAGAGTGAAATAAATATGAGCCCCATCTTAACTATAAATAGAAAGTAAACCATGGCCATGAGCAATGAAGCAGAATGAACACGTGATATTATTAATTTTACTGAATATTTTAGTAGCATGTCGGTTTCTTTTTGAAGAGCTAAAGAAGCTTCTGAAGTGAATAATTCTCCTTTTCGTTACTGCCTGCTTGTGTCAGTACAACTTCGTCTGAGGTGTTTCCTGCTGTCTGCAAAGCTGTGATAAGTGTCTTATTCCAAATGAATAGCAATTCACCACAGCAGTCTGTGTACATACGTTCACTTCAAATTGTTAATTAATTCATGTCCTATTCTATTTGCCTTTGATGTTTTTTCTCCATTTTAAATGAGAATCCAAAATGAGGTGAACAATAGACGAGTGTCCTGGCTTTCTCTCTTGAGCAGGCTCACACATTTATAGATGAGGCATGCAGAAATTAAATAAAGCAAATCAATAAGGTTTAAAAAATTAAGAAATTCCTGAGAATGTCACTATTAACTGAAGTATGGCAGGGTCTTGTATATTATACATATACTGCAGTCATATGGGGAGACTGCAGCCAGTTTTCATTGAATATTTCTCATGGTAAGTTTATTTCTGACTTCAGAAGTCAGTTTCTACATGGGATCACAGCTTAAATATATATATAAATAGTGAAAAAATAGTGCATCACAAAAAAGTGGGGCATGTTGTCACATTATTTTTATATCAAGCTGTCAAATAAAATGGGCATTAAATAGACAAAACAAATATTAAATTATTACAAATTTGTGAAATTATTTTTGACTCAACCTTATAGTTTCTGAGATAGTCTTTTAAAATAATAATAAAAATAACAAGTAGGCACACTCCTCACAAAGGAGTCAAAAATACAATAATAAAAAAAGGAATATTGTGAAAAATTATTATTTCAAATTTAAAATGTGATTTATTCTCCATAATTTACACTCCAGTCTTCAGATTTTCATGATTCTAATAGCTGATTTGCTGCTCAAGAAACATTTATCATTATTATCAATGTTGCATGAACACGTGATATTATTAATTTTACTGAATATTTTAGTAGCATGTCGGGTTTTTTTTGAAGAGCTAAAGAAGCTTCTGAAGTGAATAATTCTCCTTTTCGTTACTGCCTGCTTGTGTCAGTACAACTTCGTCTGAGGTGTTTCCTGCTGTCTGCAAAGCTGTGATAAGTGTCTTATTCCAAATGAATAGCAATTCACCACAGCAGTCTGTGTACATACGTTCACTTCAAATTGTTAATTAATTCATGTGCTATTCTATTTGCCTTTGATGTTTTTTCTCCATTTTAAATGAGAATCCAAAATGAGGTGAACAATAGACGAGTGTCCTGGCTTTCTCTCTTGAGCAGGCTCACACATTTATAGATGAGGCATGCAGAAATTAAATAAAGCAAATCAATAAGGTTTAAAAAATTAAGAAATTCCTGAGAATGTCACTATTAACTGAAGTATGGCAGGGTCTTGTATATTATACATATACTGCAGTCATACGGGGAGACTGCAGCCAGTTTTCATTGAATATTTCTCATGGTAAGTTTATTTCTGACTTCAGAAGTCAGTTTCTACATGGGATCACAGCTTAAATATATATATAAATAGTGAAAAAATAGTGCATCACAAAAAAGTGGGGCATGTTGTCACATTATTTTTATATCAAGCTGTCAAATAAAATGGGCATTAAATAGACAAAACAAATATTAAATTATTACAAATTTGTGAAATTATTTTTGACTCAACCTTATAGTTTCTGAGATAGTCTTTTAAAATAATAATAAAAATAACAAGTAGGCACACTCCTCACAAAGGAGTCAAAAATACAATAATAAAAAAAGGAATATTGTGAAAAATTATTATTTCAAATTTAAAATGTGATTTATTCTCCATAATTTACACTCCAGTCTTCAGATTTTCATGATTCTAATAGCTGATTTGCTGCTCAAGAAACATTTATCATTATTATCAATGTTGAAAACACTTATAACTGCTTATTAGCTTACACACACACACACACACACACACACATACATAGCCTATGTCACCATAGTCATAGTCATAGCAATGCACACATGTGACTATGGACCACAAAACCAGTCATAAGGGTGAATTTTTTGAAATTGAGATTTATACATCATCTGAAAGCTGAATAAATAAAATGTCCACTGATATATGGTTTGTCAGGATATGACAATATTTGGCCGAGATACAACTATTTAAAAATCTGGAATCTGAGGGTGCAAAAAAAAAATCCCTTTAAAGTTGTCCAAATTAAGTTCTTAGCAATGGATATTGCTAATCAAAAATTAAGTTTTGATATATTTACAGTAGGAAATTTACAAAATATCTTCATGGAACATGATATTTACTTAATATCCTAATGATTTTTGGCATAAACGAAAAACCCATAATTTTGACCTATACAATGTTTTTTTGGCTATTGCTAAAAATATACCGAAGCGACTTAAGACTGGTTTTGTGGTCCGGGGTCACACACACATATATACATATATAGTGTATATATATATATATATATATATATATATATATATAGTGTGTGTGTGTGTGTGTGTGTATATATAACTACTGTCCGATATGCTAGCCTAACAAGGATGCGGATTCTCTCCTCTTCGCAGCATGTGAAATGCGAAGGCCTGTTGATAGCGCACTCGCAGCTCTTTGATCAGTGCATAGCTATTCCATGCCCTGTTGAGCCCCTCTAGCCAGTTCTCAGTTTGATCAATGAAGATGAGTTTCTCTCCCTAATGAAATCTGCACAGGATCATGGGTTTGTCAATGACCACCACGAAAGGTCAGGCCAGAAAGAGGCTGGTTTCCTCCTGGAGAAAAAGCATTGCCATAATGAGTTTACATTACATGAAATCTGACACAAGAAACTGACAAGTTATGCCTTCAGTTTTAATTAGGTCAATAACTTAATATAGTCTGGGTTAGAAAATCTCTAGGCTAATTGAATTTGACCTCTGAACTAGTCAAGTCATTACCACCTGAGTCAAAACACTGCAGGGCTCGGCTGCACGGAGCCACTTTCCAACACACAGTGGGCCAGGTCAGACTCTAGAGAAATGAGCACAACGATAATTATGAATCAATGTTTATCTCAGAATTTTCATTTACACATTCTCTTCATTTGTCCATTGGCTTGCAGGGCAACCATTTAAAAAGCAATTAAATGTTGACCCAGGGAGCGCAAGTGCTACTTAAAATGGAAAATCTGTCATGTTTCCTATTCCTGTTTTGTCTTTGGTTAAAAAAAGGACTCATGTACATTGATTAATCTCACCCAAATACAAAGACACCATAGATAATACCATAAGCACCATAAAGCCAAATTGAATTTACATTCATGCATCAGTTTATTTATTTTTTTAAACTAAGGACTGAATTAACTAAACAATGTGTGCCATTTAGCATAATGTGTGCCATGTGTGCCATTTATTTCAACACAAAACTGCATCTTATTCACCAACCACTCACAATTAATCATAACCTGCTGTTAAATGTGCTTCAACAGTGCTGCTTCAAGTAAATTAAGGGTAACACTTTATTTTAAAGGGGTCATATGATGCAATTTCAAGTTTTCCTTTCTCTTTGGAGTGTTACAAGCTTTTCGTGAATAGATAAGATCCCTAAAGTTGCAAAGACTAAAGTCTCTTATTCCTTATAAAAGTTAAGACTCATCCACGCCCTCCTAAAACGTGTCTATGTCACTATGTGGGAAGATTTGCATAATGCCGCCCAAATGTATACGAAAAGACAGAAGGCGTAACTTAGTATTGTTGCCGCTGCCATATCGTGAAGGTGCTGTGTGTTTCGTTGTGAAAGCGAAACTACTTTATTTGGTCTTCCAAAAGAGGACACAACTAGAAATCCCTTCGACATGCATGCTGACCCTATACAGTCTATGATGCTGACAAATAATGCTGACTCTCAGCCTGTAAGTACATTTTCATATTTAAAGGATTTGCCACTGACGATTCAAACGCGAGTTTTGAGCAGTGTAGAGTAGCACTTGTTGTTTGTCGATTCTCCGCTCACAAATGCAGACATGGTTTTATGTTTACGCGGTGCAACGCAACAGTATACGTCATTATAATCAGTAATTATGTCCCCACTGGATGCAACAAATACCTCGTTTTTAATGGGTTTTATTGGTTTTGTCTCGTCGTGCCGAGACACGGCATCACATTATGGTAAGGGGTGTAACATTTCTGTCACACACTTGAGGAATTCGGCCACTGGATAGCTGGCCAATCAGAGCACACCTCGCTTTTCTGAATGATGAGCTTTGTAAAGGCGGGGCATAGAGGAGAAACTATAATGTACAGTATTTGGAAAATAATGTGTTTTTTTAACCTTAATCCACATAAACACATTTCATTACACCGAATACACAAAATAAGGTCCAGTTCTCACTATTAACTGCTTATTAGCATGTATATTACTAGCATATTGGCTGTTTATTAGTACTTATAAAGCACATATTAATGCATTTTTCTGCATGACCATATTCTAGATCCCCTTATCCACCAATACCTAAACCTTACTAACTATTAATAAGCAGCAAAATAGAAGTTTATTAAGGGAAAACTCATAGTTAATAGTAAAAATGTGTTCCCTAATCTAAAGTGTTACCAAATTACCAAATAGTACAAATTATCCATGCAAAAGTCACTGATTTTAAAATGTGCTGTATTCACAAAGTGATGGTATTATAGCTAGGGATGTACTGATATGGAAATTTTGACCGATATCGATAATAATAATTATTATTAATATAAACCTGTACACTGCCAGATATAAGATACTGTATCACTCCACATTTTGTGTGAGTAGAAAAAGAAACGCTCACCTTAAAGGTGTTTCAAATGATAGCAAACCTAACTCACAGTGGAAAATGGTTTTCTGATTTTACTTATTAATTATTATTTATTATTTATAATCGTTCTTATACCATAATCATTTAACAAAAAGTAGGTCTACTATGAAGCACTAGCATAAATAAACCATGCATGCCTTAGGCCAAGTTTATAAAAGTAAAATAAAAATAAAAATCAGAGTAAGCGTTTTGTTTGATATGCTTATAACAACAGGTAGGCCAACCATAATTAATGTGTGATGCCATTATTGTTGACTGATATAATTACCAATATATTGTGTATCCCTAATTACAGCTAAATTTGATTTAAAATATATGTTTGTGGAGAAATCAACTGATCACTGCAGCTCTCCAGTGATGAAGAGCAGTATTATAATCAAGCATACATCCAGACGCACTTTCAACATTTCAAAGAGCTGATTCAGGTGTCCGGACCGTATTGGAGGAGCGATACTGTACAATCCCAGCATAATATACTACAATGAAGCAGCACTCAGAACCGAACCGCTAGATGGAGAACTGCACTACAAATTGCCTCAAGTAACCAGGGTGTTAAAACAATGCAAATGGTGAGTGCAAATAAACAACATCATCAGCGGATGCAACTCATTTTTTTCAGTGAATTCGCCCCTGAGTTGACCGCAAAAGGAAATCTTTTTTTTTAAATTTGCTGAAAAATCTTATTTTAACATCCACGAGCACAGGCCAGGAGTATTTCTTCCGCAGCTGGCATTTTTGATTCTCTCAACATTAATATTTGATTACTGTAAGAAAGAAAAATTACAACACACAGGGAACAAAAAGGAAGCATCTCTCCCAACCAAAGCTGGATATTGGTAAGGAAGTGTCAAGAAATAACCTGCACATTGGAACAGATGCATGGGGTATTGTATACTGAATTTTCTTCCCCAGATCCATGATATCTAATGCAATATCCCCCTATTACAGTAAGACATCTCCTCTACTTGAAACAGCAGGCACATTGTGTAAGGGATCATTTTGCACATCCAAGAAAAGCCTCAAACTGTTAACACATTGATGCTACTCAACACATCTGAAAAGCTCCAGTCCAATGCATCCAGCAGTGCTTCATCACATCCTATGACCTTTCAACACACTCTAAAGAACTCTATATCTCTGCAAGGTTCAGATGCATTGACAAGCCAGTGTGCTTTATGCAGTAATAGGGTCCCAATTGTATGAGGCATTCATTGCTGGAGAGGAGAAGCAAGACTCCAGTGGTTTTGTGTTAATGTAAGATTTTGTATCTGTAGGGCTTTAGAGAAATGGGAAAAAAAGAGTACAAAAAAGCTATTGTCTGCTTTCTGCGTTCAGACGAAATCAAAAGCTTTTGATCGATACAACAGCGACTTGATGTACAGTAAACATGTATCATTCTTTATTATGTGGCCTTGAGAGTGATCACACAAGCAATCTGTATAACAAATTAGATGAATCAGATAGTTCTTGGTGTTTTAAGATTGTTCAACCTCTTTTCTCTCTCCACAATGTGGAATTGCATCCACCCTCTCCTTGTTGGCCAGTAGAGGGCAGATTAAATCCCTAAAAGATGCAATGGCTTCAGTGATTACCAAAGGTGCTGCTTTTAGGAAGATCCTACCCATTTCTTCATGATGTAGAGACAGAGAGGACGTTGTATTTTCAAAAAACTGAATATATGACTCCGTAGCCACCTTTGAAAAGAATACGGTCAAAAAGCCCATGCTTAATTACAGAGTAAGGGGAGAAAAAAATAAAAGAATGAATCATGAAAACATGCTGTGTGCCCCACAGACGGTAATTTATACGTGTCAGTGAAAGAACACGTCACTGCTCCCCTTTACAATGTAATTACCTGATAATTATGTGCTATTTCAACATGTGACAATGCATAGATTATGTGGATGTGCCCGAATACAGCATGCTGTCAGTCACATGGTCTGTGAGACAGATAAGAGTGCCATTCGATAATGGGAGGACAGGCTCTCCAGTGACAGGTGAAAAAGGTGGCATAAAGATGTGAGGTTGTAAGACATCCATTTAAAGTGCTGTGTAGGTTACACTACACAGGTCTGTTTGTTTCTCGGGCGATCACTGCGGGCCGGCTCCACCACGCTCTAGTGCTGGATGTGACAGTGTGGCCCATGGATGGACCTGGATTAATGGCTTGTGACAGCTTCGCCAGCCAGAATATGAAGTGACATCTTGCTGCCATTATGTAAGTGGAAACAGCTGTTATTTCAGGAGATGTTTCGCCTGGTTAAGGTCTTCAGCACATGGGGGAACAGACTTCACATCCCCCACCCCTCCAAAAACATTCATATGAATTTGGGTTACCTTAAAATCCCCCCATGTGAATCAATCAATCAATAAATAATACATATATAAATGCTACTACTACTAGTTACTACCAATTGTTGTTTTTTTAGCTGTTGTTGTTGAATATATACAGCTTATATACATGTTGCACATATTGCATTTATGTTGCATATATATATATATATATATATATATATATATATATATATTAAGAAATTCATACTTTTATTCAGCAAGGATGAATTTTAATTATCAAACATAACAGAAAAATAAATGTTACAAATATTTCTATTTCAAATAAATGCTGTTCTAAAACATATGTGAGCTTAAACTTAAAAGTCTTATGTTGCACGGGTATGTTTGTAGCAATAGCCAAAAATACACTGTATGGGTCAAAATTATCATTTTTTTCTTTTATGCCAAAAATTGTTAGGATATTAAGTAAAGATCATGTTCCATGAAGATATTTTGTAAATTTCCTACCGTAAATATATCAAAACTTCATTTTTGATTAGTAATTTGGATTGCTAAGAACTTCATTTGGACAACTTTAAAGGTGATTTTCTCAATATTTAGATTTTTTTGCACCCTCAGATTCCAGATTTTCCAATAGTTGTATCTCGGTCAAATATTATTGGAAAGCTTAATATTTGCTTAACATACATCAATGGAAAGCTTATTTATTCAGCTTTCAGATGATGTATACATCTCAATAAAACAAAGACCCTTATGACTGGTTTTGTGGTCTAGGGTGACATATTTCAGACAAACTGTTTTCAACATTGATAATAATTTAATCAGTAATAAATTGATCAGAAGTTACAGTAGAGACATTTATAATGTTACAAAAGATACCTTAATTTCACCAAAGAAAAAAAAAGTAGAGCAGTTTCCACAAAATTATTAAGCTGGGGTGCATTTTCGCAAAAGCATTGTAAGCCAACTATGGTGGCAAGTTCCGTCGTTACCAATATATCTACAGTATGAAATTATGTCTTCATTATTAAAAGGAAAGTGTGTTGCTTCCTACAGACACACCTTTGTGCCTCTATAGAACAAAGGACCGCAAAACGGAAGAAATGCTGCCTTATAATTATACCCTCTCAGTATTTGTACGTGTTTTGTGCACGACTACTATGACACAATTAATTGTCTTTATAAGGGATTCAGTGACTGCGAGGACAAACAGAGGCAGTGCAAAATTATACCCGAGTACAAAGGCGAGCGGTGTCTGCAATTAGATACGCCATCTTTCCTCACCATTGACACACAAGAGAAGCCTTGCTGCAAAACAATCAGAATTAGATGCTCTATTGTGATGCTTTCATGTTTTGATGGTAAACGTACATGGCAAGAAGAACAGGAAAAAAAAACTGCCTTTTGTCCAAATAAAGACAATAGACTGTTTTGCATCTTCTTGCAATATGTATTACAAGGGCTTTACATCTATTGTATTTGGGTCATTCATGTGAGGAGAACTGAAAGCTTGTGCGAGGCGTCATAAATTCCTAATTTTAGTGAGGACGAACAACTGAAAGCAGTAATGATCACTCTCCATTCAAGCCTTTGCTTTTGTTCTCTCAAACAGTGTTCAGGGGAATGAGTGAGCTTCATCAGTGTGCTTGTTGCATTGAGAATGTACGATTGTATAAAGCAATCTAGCGGTGAGAAGGAATCAGAGCTCTGTAACGCACACACACAAACTTATAAAACCCAAATCGTAAGCATGGAAATACACGAGTGGACATGTAAACATAATGTAGCATATTTTAGGTAAGGCCCAGTGATGGGATTCTGCTCTAGTCGATGAATAATTTCTCATCGGGATTCTGAAATACTGTGTGGATCCTAGAGTTCGGTGTCCTTGCTTAGGATTCAGCAGATGGAACCAGGGGATGGAGGTTATCAGGCATCTCATCTCCCCCTGGACTGTAATTCAGTGGTGACAATGTGCTATGGACCCTAAAGGCTGGCCATCTGCTGAAGTTTTCCCTTTCCTAAGGTGAGAAAGACAAACCTCAACCTGGAAGTTCCAAAACACATGCTTAGGCACACGCTCGCATATAGCTGTGCAATAGTTGAGGTTATAAATAATGTGCATTTTAACATTTTCTGCCAGGCTGTAATCATGATTTTTTTTTTGTAAAAATTATTTTCTGTGGTTATCAACATTTCGTCACAAATGCTGTCGATTAAGTTTATTTTGTATCGATCCTGTAACATTTCTTTAATGTTTCCTTTAACCATGCACGATGGTGTTATTCCACTCATCAACAGAGTCATAGACAGAGTCCTCAGTCATAGCACTATTCAAACAGATAAATCATCATCATCTGAAGTTATTTCACTTTAACTAATGCTGAACACATTATGTGACATTATAATGTGAGATTGTGATGTCTGATATAATTTTAAACGACAGACTGATCATAGTTCAATAAGGAGTTCAGTAACTGATTGTGCATTATAATAGTTGTTAATAAATTGTAATTTTAGTTGATACAAATTAAAAGAATGACAGAATATTAAATGACTATAATTACTAATTTTATCTGCAGAAATCACAGAAACCGTCCATTTAACAGAGGTATCAGTTTTGAATCCTAAACAAAATCACCCACAAAAAAAAAAGAAAACACAAAATGATAAATCAACACCCTGAAAGATCCTTAAAACCTTCAAAAATGTAATGAAAGCTGACATTGGTCACACTCGGCTAAGAGTGTCAGACGACAGAAACTCTGCAATGTTTGGACAAGATTAATTGCACCAATTGAGAAAATAGCAGGGCATTTGTGTGGAAAGAAACATTTACCGTTATCAGACTGCTGAAAATACAACACAAAAGAAAGAAAGATAGAAAGAAAGAAGGAAATGCCAAGGATCAGATTTTCTGATGCTAACCTCCAGACAAAAAGACAGGAAGTCATCACTCCCTATAATCCATTGGCAGAGATTTATCTCACCTATGACTCACTGTCTCTAGATATCCCGCTTCACCTCAGACCTAATTTTGGGAGGGATTTGTCATAGTTTGAAGCTCACTTGAAATGGATGTATATGGTGTCCTGTGGTGATCTCCTGTGGAGGTAATACAGCAACAGACGAGCAAATCTTGCCTTGTCAAGTAATAACATGACAGCATAGTCACAGGAAAATAATCTAAGCAGAAGTATAAATCACTTGTGCTAAATAACATTCAGACAACAGCTGTGCGCCTGAAGCACACTTGATTGACTGAAATTGATAAAGTCGCTTCTTGGTTTTTGCTCTACGCCATAATATTGCACTGTTGCATTTGTGCTCTGCCTCTCTATCCTTCATTCACTCCGAAATAATCACAGCTACGGCACGTGAAATACAACGATGGCTTCGAGAAGCTTTTGTGACAAAACAAGACTCTTGTGTATCGTGTGAAGAAAATAGGAACATCCTCCATCTCACATCATGCTTAAACAGAAGCAAGCGACGATGAGAGCAGATGTGATCAATGATTTGGGGTCAACAAACGTATAAAGAACTCGACAGAAAACCTACTTTAGAGGTGTGCTTAAACCAACAGCTAAATATACATCAGTAGACTGCAGCTGAGTGTTGTTTCTGCTCGGTTTCTGATGATACGTGAGGTACGAACCCGTTTTCTATTCTCAGAGAAAGAAAAAAAAGACAGACTAAACGTTGTTTACAAGTACAGACTGACAGGTCGGATAATGTTGCGTTGTCAAAGACTGGCAGTGACATTTAACGGGGGAAAAAATAAATTATATAAAAATGACCCTAAGAAATGACCAAAAGGCCTCTTATATTTGGACAAATATATGACCTTCACTGACACAGAAAAAATAACTGGACATGCTATTGTGAGTTTTCCTCCTATTACAGCTTAATATGTCCAAAGTGCAGTAAAATAACCATTTGAATCAATTGCAAAAAGCCCAGACAGGATAATGGGGTGAGACTATTATAATATCGTTGATAATGAAATGAACATAATGTCAAGCCAACCACAATCATTTACCCTGGGCTTAGTAAACACAACCTTGGGGGAACATGGTTAAAATAATTAGGTGTCTGACAAACCCTGTCACTGTTACACCGTGGGATAGTTATTTTGGTTCCCTCTCAAATAAATAATGATATATCAACAACACAAAAGTTCCCTTTTAACGCGCTTTCGAACATCATTTCGCTGTTGCGTGACATGTGCACCTGAATCTTCGCCTCCTCGTCTGTTGTTGTCTTCTATTTTCATGCAGGACGAGACAAATAAAATCCCCAGAAACAGGGCCCTTGAAACGGCCTGTGGCTTCGTAAAATAAGCTGAGGGTGGAGGCAGTCACAACACGGGCTTCCTCAATTAACAGCAGAAACAGACATGAGCAGAATGGCATGCATTACCAAACAAGAAAATTAAAGAGTCATGACTTGAGAAAAGATGGAAAAGAGTCTCTGCAACACAGACAGGCAGCTTGAAGTGATGCGAAATGACATTTATGTCTTGTCCATCAATTTATTCTTCGTTTTAATGAATAATTAGTCTGTGATATCATCTTGGAAAGTCCAATCTGAAGAACAGCAATTGCTTTGGGAGATAATGTAAGCTTAACAAAAGAACAAAATCCATGTTTCTGCAGTCGCCATGATTAGTGAATATTTCAACCAATCAAATTCTTTTGCAGGCAAACAGTGAGGTCATGAATCGGCTGGAAGTGACACTTCGATCAGCATTTATTTCCAAACACAACACAACATTCCCAGTAAATTTGCTGACAACGAACAAAGCGTTTAAACTTAGAAACCCCCTCAGACGCTGAGAGGCACACACTGTAATTTTTAGTTATTAAGCATTCACACAAGTACTGTAATTAGTGTGTGAATGACAACAGTCAACTCAGTGAGCGCTAATGCAATCACTGAGCTGTAACACAACACAAGATTTTTTTTTGAGTGAAAACACTACAAACTTAATCTTCAGATAATAACTTATTATTTCAGTAATATATGAATAAAATCAATTAGATTTGTGTGTTTTTATTAGTTAAATGGGGCAATCGTGTGTGATTAACCTCCATTAGCAAAGAAAAGAAATACAGTGTGTAGATGAAAGCACATATTGGAAGGTTTCTTGTATCTGTGTGAAAGTTGGGCATCAATGCCCATGCATAATCTTCTAGCTGCCTCCAGCAGTAAGACGAGAGCCAGCTGGTTCTGAATCGGAGCTAAACCTTGTCCTGTGAGCTTTTTTTTCGACGTACTGTACACAGATGTAAGTCATACCATAGGTGCCGCATTTATGAAGCTGAAAAGGTTTGCAAGAAATATAAATAACATAAGTACTGCTACAGACAGATAATATCACTCATTTAATATTTATCATGAAACAAGAAGTCTTTTCAAATAAGGTCACATTGTCTGACATTGACACGCTTATTAGTAGCATTAGCTCGATTTTTAGAAACAAGCTACATCAGGAGTTTTTGATCCTCAAATACACTTTTTTTTTTCTTGAAGCTGTAAATAAAACAAATGATTGGAGTAGGTTTTACAAGAAAGTACCATCCGATACCACTAGTCTTTCTACTTCAAAATTTCACATTTAATTCAATGTTACTTGCCAATGCTTTTTAATTGTTTGTGAATTTTACTAGCAATTTCTGAGTGAAAACTGTTTCTACACCATATTTTTTTTTATCCAGTGTATGATAATCCCTTTGCAAATTACCTAATTAGTAAAATTCAAAAAGCACATATACATATTTTAAGACTCATTTCTGTGGACCATATAGCATCTTCCTGGTGGACCCTGGATTCCACATGAAAAAAACAACCCAGTCTCATAAAAATATGTACCTCTGGGTACTTTTCTGCAACACCGTTTTTACGTACCTTACTGCACGTTTCGCCGCAGTTTCAAAGAGAAATGTCCACTGAGTGGCGCTAAAACACGGGTTCAATAAGTGAACCCTGGCACGTTTTTATTATGTTGATACAGGTACGTATTGCTGTGTTTTTATTACGTTGCTTCAGGTACGTATCGCGGCGGTTCAGAATTAAAATATCCGGGGACTGTCGCTAAAAGTTAATGCTCTATCGTGTTGGAAATATGCCCTACACCAAACCCAACCCTAAACCTACCCGATAGTGTTAACAAATGCAAAACTGATATAAAACCGCATTTGTTGATGCAACCGTGTCATTTGAACTTACTTATATGCATATTTGAACCATTTTGTCGAACCGTAGTTACACGGGATTCGAACCAGAGCTCCTCACTCTGTGAGCTACCGAACAAACCTACTGTTGATGAAAACCCATTGATATGAAGCTGGATATGTGCGGTGCTAACGTTCAAAAGCATCAGTTTTCAAATCTCCCAGCATATTAAAATTGTTTTGAAGTCATAACATGATATTCTTCAAGTAATTGTGCAAAAATTACGCTTTATTAATCGAAACTCTGTAAATGTGTGTGAAAAGGAATAAAAGGTGTCGGAGTTTTACTGCCTCTAGTGTTCATTTCTTTTGGAAACTGCAGTGATATGTACTTATTGGTACATATTTCGCGTCTCGCCCCCGGGTACGGTTTTGCCATGAGGCCAGGTTGGAAAAAAACCAAAACAAAAAATACACCTGGCCAGCATCATTCAACACTTAGTTTCATTATTTTAAATGACAAAATCAACGTGCTAAAGCTTTCGCAGCACATTCTTTAGGGCCAAACCAAAAGCATTGTATCAGTTCAGCTGGGTGATGCAATCAGATAATGTAGCAATATATCACTGACATCACAGCTATCAAAGCCATGCATTTGGCAGGTTATACTCCAATCAATCATGTCAGGATGGCTTTGTGGAAAGCCTGGCCAGGTTGGAAAAAAAACCAAAACAAAAAATACACCTGGCCAGCATCATTCAACACTTAGTTTCATTATTTTAAATGACAAAATCAACGTGCTAAAGCTTTCGCAGCACATTCTTTAGGGCCAAACCAAAAGCATTGTATCAGTTCAGCTGGGTGATGCAATCAGATAATGTAGCAATATATCACTGACATCACAGCTATCAAAGCCATGCATTTGGCAGGTTATACTCCAATCAATCATGTCAGGATGGCTTTGTGGAAAGCCTGCTAAAGCCCAGCAAGTGTAGGTGTGCAGGAGAACATTATTAAAGGCAAGGATCAGAGCGCGCACGCCAAGTAACAGTCAAAACTTGGTCGCGGTTCAGAACAGCTAAGGTCAGTGAACAAGCCCAGCAATTTTCTTGATAGGCTTTTAAAGCTATGCTCAATCTACCTGAACGATTCTCTGAAAACTTCTTATCTCTGATGTGCAGTAAATTGCTGTGTATCAAGGCTGTTTCGAGACATCCTGTGTCCAAGGATGAATTAATCATGACCGTTTGTATGTCGGTTTATAATGATGGCTTGAAATAATGCTTTGTACTAACACAACATACATTATTTTTGCTGTTGAGCTTGTTAAACAGAAGCAGAAAAGAAGATGAAGACGACAAAGAACAAAAGTGGAAACTTAGAGCAAAGTGTCTGCTTCTTATTTCAAAGACGATTTGTGGGCCGTCTTATACAACGGCACCATTAATATCTACAAATGTTGATGCCCCATGGGTCCTTCCAGTTATTTCTCAGCTCCTCAGTGTATACCCTTAATTAACTGATTTTTTTTAACTACTGGCTTCTATAATTGCTAATATTGTAAGTTTGCTGTGAATTTGGCAGTCTTTATTTTGGCTGCCTGCAGAGTGTGGTGTTTTAATGATGAAAGAAGAATGGCTTCAAAGAGATTAGCTCATCAGCTGATGCCAATAGATGAACAATATGGCACCATATTTCTGCACGGCCATTGTGTACCTGAATACAGAGCTTTCTGTAATTTTTTGATTATATTGGACCTTCCATTTCAGCCCGTTCAGTAGAAAAGACAAAGACTTGGATAGTGACATCTATAATGTGAATATTAATAAAACCATACAGATAATATACACTGCAAAATATAATTTTCTTAATCAGTATTTTTGGTTTTGTTTTCCAGTCTAATGAGATCGATTTTCTGTACCTGACAAGTAAACCTGCTTTACATATCAATATCATATTAAGGTTATTTTTCTTACTAGATTGACCGGTATAGTTTGTTGTTGTTTTAAGAGTAAGTCAACAACATTTAGTGAGATCAAAGCTTTAACAAACATAAATAAATTAATTAAAATAAATAAAATAAAATAATAAATGAAAAATAAATCCATTTGGTATTTTTTAAAATCATAATAATAATAACAATAATAATAAAGTTATCGAAAAGCAAAACTGCTGAAGTTATAAAGACTTGATTTCAGAGAATATACAGTATTCTGATTTAAGTTTATTATTTATATTGAGTTGGCAGTTTTTTTTTCTCCCCTTGTGTTAAGTGTAAATCAAGGGTAAAGAACATTTGATAATTTGTGAAATATATATATATATATATATATAAGTTACCTAAGAAGCAAAATTACTAAAGTTACTGAGATTTGATTTTAGAGAATATATCCCAATTTAAGTTTATTATTTTTACATAAATGGCAAATTTAGTTTTTCTTGGTTTGAGTAAATCAAACACATTTAGTGAAGTTTATGCTTAAAACATCACTATATGTTTTTTGTATAAGCATCACTATATGTTTAATTTGTATGTATCATTTAGTTTGATGCTTTTATAAATCATACTAAAAATCATTTAGTATGATTTATGCTTTAAATATGAAAAACCTATTTGCTAAAATACTGATTAATAACTTTTGCATTTACGACCCGTTTTTGACTTTCAAAATCTTTATTTGTCAAAATAATGGAGGGAAAACATTGGTGGAAAGAGAAAATAAAAATAAATAAATAAATAAAAAAGAAGGCCTTATGATTATGTTGTGTTGGAGTGGGACACTGCTCTGGTGGAGGTCAGCGCGGAGAAGCAGGACGTATAGTTTTTAGACACAAATGTGCAGCTGGGTCCCTCGTTCCGCACAACCCCTCCCTGAACTCGTGTCTTGGAGCTTGTTAAAAAGGCCCAGTCATGTGGTGTGTTGTTTTAACGGCTGTTCCCATAGATTGGCCTCAGTGGCATCATGAAAGCCCATAACGGCAGATTCATCACTCTCATTGTTCACAGAGGGTATGATGGCCTGATACGAGTGCCTTGTAGGTGTGCGAAAGTCACTCGCGATGAAATCTGTCAACACAACGGATGTCTCGTCTCCATCCTCTGCCACATGCCTTTTATCTCCCGTAGGACTTGATGAGACTGCGCTGGCCTTTGACAGTCTTTAGAAATTACTAGCGAGTGTTGACATTTGATTTGTGCTTGCCATGCTGTGCTCAAGCAGAACTATAACTGATCGGTGATGGATGGCATCAAAACTACAATGACACATACCGCCGCTATAAAACGACAGTATACTGTATGGCTTTTTCACTCTGCCATTTCTTTTATAATCTCTTTTAACTATCAGGTGGTCATTAGCATTTAACAAGAATTATGCATGAGGTTCAACCCTCAGGACAACTGCGCACCATGATTTGCTGTGACTGAAATTTCTTACGAGGAGTGTCTACAAATCTTAACTAAGTGTGTGTTTTCCAGGAAAAAATGCATGAAATGCAAATGACATTAAATGGATGTGTCATAGTCATGTATTTTATCAAGCAAGGCATTTCTACCTAAACCAAATGGCTGAGGTAATATGTATTCCGTCAATACATAAAAATGCATATTGTAACAGTGTAGCCTAACTGTTTTATATGCTGAATTCTATAGGGAATAGAACAATATGCTTTGTGTATGCCAAAAATTTATGCATTTTCATCTGGTTTTGTGGGACTGTAAGTGATATCAAGTTTCAATTCAGAACAAATTGTCTTTTATAAGTGCAGATGCAATGTATCCATACTAATAGCTGAGGCCCACATCTTAGTTGTATTTTATCAAGCAAGGCATTTCTACCTAAACCAAATGGCTGAGGTAATATGTATTCCGTCAATACATAAAAATGCATATTGTAACAGTGTAGCCTAACTGTTTTATATGCTGAATTCTATAGGGAATAGAACAATATGCTTTGTGTATGCCAAAAATTAATGCATTTTCATCTGGTTTTGTGGGACTGTAAGTGATATCAAGTTTCAATTCAGAACAAATTGTCTTTTATAAGTGCAGATGCAATGTATCCATACTAATAGCTGAGGCCCACATCTTAGAATGCTAATTTAACCGGACACGACAGTGATCAAAATAGATTTCTTTGAACAGCTACCCTCATATCTATGCAAAAATATCACTTATTTAAAGCACACAAATGGAATAAGCCACTTTCATAAAGTAATTTGCAAAATACAAAACTATTCATTTTAACCCATTCAGAGTCACAGCAGGCACACTTTGATTCATATTTACACTGTTACCCAAATAAGTTGGCAACACACACGCACACACAGGTCTGTTTGTATGGTTTATGGGGACTCTCCATAGGTGTAATGTTTTTTATACTGTACAAACCATATTTTCTATTGCCCTACACCAACCCTACCCCTAAACCTACCCCTCACAGGAAACTTTCTGCATTTTAGATTTTCAAAAAAACTCATTCTGAATTATTTATAAGCCTTTTGAATTACGGGGACACTGAAATGTCCTCATAAATCACCTTCTCGTTGTACTACCTATGTCATACCCATGTTATTAAACAAATTGGTGTTCTCATAAACCACATAAACATGCACACACACACACACACCAAAAAAAAACCCAAAAAACATAACATTTCATTTTTATTATTTACACTATTTTTTGAGTGCCATAGCAAAGCATGCTGGAAAACAGAAATCCCAGCACAATTTCAATTAAGTGTGTCTAAATGAAAAGAAACAAGAACATATTTAAATGTTCAGTTTTGTGAACTCAAAAGCAAAAGAAAGTTCTAAATACTCATAAAAAAAGTTAATATGACTGAGCTAATTTGTTTAATTTAAGTTTGCCCTACTCAAACCAGGGTTTAGGTTGAGTACAAAAAACTCACGCTTGGTTGCCACATTTTGACCTTTTCATTACATCCATATGCTCAGTGGAATCAAAATAGGAAGCATGACATCATAGCATAGATGAACTCTTATTTTTCTTCCCTTCTCTCTCCTTCACAGACGTCACCTTCAAAGGCAAGCCAAAATCCATGTAAGAAGTTTTGTCTCCACACAATTTCTAATCTTGACAGGTGGAGGATTCGGAAAATGGATTGAGTCTGGATTTGGAAGGGAGGTGTGTCAGGCTGTCTCATTCTATTTTTTTCCCTCTCAGCTCTGCGCCAATTTCATATTGATGAGCTCGGCACCAACTCAAATTGCATGTCTTCTTTAAACATTTAACCAGCAAAGCGAGCGATCATACTCTTTACTGGAATCATGCTCAAATCCAAATGCAAATCCCATTGCAATGAATAGATCACAGAGAAAGGATTTCACAAACGCTATACAAAGAATCATCACTTTTAAGATTGCTACACACACTTTGAGTAGAGTTTGAGAATGTTTCTTTAAGTTGATTATTATATTCATATATGTATATTACTTCTTCGTAAATGACCTCTTAAGAATATGAGCCTTCAGACATATTTTGAAAAGCATCGTGATCACTGTGGGAAGGCAAATGGGTTTACTTTTGTGTGCTGTACTCAAGAAAGGCGTACATTCAGACAATAATTATCCCATACTCCTGCCCTATTACACCCCTACATTGACTTATCCATGGGAGCAATACTCAACAAATGGGTTTCTCTCTCTGTAACTGCTGGTTTCAATGAATTATTGGCATTGTTGCTTATGGTGATTGTTGCTTAATTATACTTTGTCTTGATTTTTTAATAATTTTTCAGTATTTCTTCAGATTTTTACTCACACTAGTGACTTTTTGGACATAAATATATTTTATCTTTTACATTCTTTCACTATTTACTGAGTTGGTAAGACTAAAATGTTTTTTTTTTAAAGAAGACTTATGTTTTGATAAAAAAATATAGCAAAAACAATAATATTGTGATATATTATTACAATTGAAAAATAACTGTCTGTTTTAATACAAAGTTCTGTCATGAAACTATCAATGGCGTAGTAATAATCACATCATTACTCACATGGCACTGATTGGTTTCTTTTCACATCCAGCAGCCAATAAGCTTGCTGCTCAACTTTCAAACACTTGGCTAGTGCTTGGTGTAGCTGTTGCAACACTCTTCAGAAACCCTCCACCTTCCCCAGCTCCACCTATAGATCTGCTATAGGGTTATTTCATATATGTAATATGTGCAGCAGGTGCAGCAGCAGTATTTCTTACATGCTCACAGCAGCATATCTGTAGATGTATTGGCAGTAGCAAGTCTCGGTACTTGCATTGCCACAGCAACAGTGTAGCAGATCTATTCTGTCGAGACCAAACACATTAACATTGCCATGTATATTAACATGCTAAACTCTCTGAGAGCAGTCATGACATAAATAAAGTTTAAAAGTAAATGTGGTCAAAGCTGAATTTTCAGCATCATTACTCCAGTCTTTAATGTCACATGATCCTTCAGAAATAATTCTAACATGCTGATATAGTGCTCAATAATTTTGTTTTATTATTATCAATGTTGAATCAATGTTCAGGACTTTTTTGAATATACAGGTCAAAATATATTTTTTTATTTTAAACTGAATTTTTGTTGTACCATTATAAATGTATTTATGGTCACTTTTGATACATTTAATACATCCTTGACGGGAGAAAAAAGAAAAAAAAAATACTTTTTGATGTTTTATAATTAAACAAGCATAAGAAACAGTTTTTGAAATATTCATTAAATGACTACTCATCTGCCACAACAATGAATACATGAATAATCTTCATTTCAGGCTTTTCCTCAGCAAATCCTGCTACATGCAATTAACTGTGATTAATATGATTAATTAAACCATGTATTATAATAAAGTAATGCATTTGATTAAAATTGTCAATTGATTGACAGCCTTACTATTTGCATACCAATGCAAGTCAGTTCAATCACTTTCTGAGGTGTCTGCATTTACAATTCTAAACTGCCTTTATAGGGCCTTTTTGCTTTCACAATGAAAAGAGATATGAAAACCCATGTCTCCTCTGTGCCAGTCAAACCCATCCTCTTGAATGTCCTGAAAGGACACAGCTTAGATAATCAAGGAATATATAAAGGAATCTCTCCTGCCACAAGCCAACCATTGGTCGTTTTATGTATTTATCTAAAGCCTTCAGAGGGACTTAGCATTATATCTTAAATGCTTTCAAGAGATAAACAAATGAATGAGGAAGAGGTATGTTTTACCAAACTATTTAATACGTGTTTATGAATTTTATTTTAATGTCCAAAGCATATTCGGTTTAAAAATACTGTTTTCCAATGTCTTGTTACTTGTGTCTTCATTGCTCAACACTGTAAGTCATAACAGTGTAACAAGCCTATAAGACAACAATAGATTTGGGTGCGTAATTGTGCTACGGACAAAATCTCACGCTATTCCAAAGTATGTCCACACGATGGAAAATGAGCTTTGGGAAGTTCGAGCTCAGAGAACTGCATTTATTGGCAGACAGGTAATCGCTCTAATGGGCCGTTTCTAGGCAATTAATGGACCCACTTTATATTAAGTGGCCTTATCAACTATGTACTTACATTTAAATTAATAATTTGGTAAAATGCACTTATTGTGTACATACACGTTTTTACATTGTACTTATATTTTAAAAATACCTGCATGTAATTACATCTGTAATTAATTTCTGTAATTACATTTATAATTACACAGTTGACCCATCCCTTACACCTTAACCCTCTCTTAAACCTACCCATACCTACAAACCTGTCCCAACCTTACCCATATCCTACCTCAATAGCAGCAAAAGTGTTTTGCAATACAATATGAACACAATAAGAACATTGTACTTAATGTTTGATGTAAGTACATAGTAGTTAAGGCCACTTAATATAAAGTGGGGCCCAATTAATAATCACCTTTTGTGTTTTATTTTTATTGGAAAAAGAAAGCAAGGGAATCTGACCCAGAGCGATGCATGAATAATTTTGGCACGTAAATCATGTCCTTACATGAAATTAGGACATCGTTAAAGAAAAGGAGGGGTAGGAAGCGGTGCTTTACTGCAGCGAGAAGCCTAGAATTTCCATAAGCATAAGAAGAGGCGGTGATCGCACATCTAATGTATTTAAGCACAATCCACTTGAGATGGGCTAAATGCCACGCTTGATGCTATATCTTAACTTAATGCTTTGTCAATATTTATTCGCCGCCGTGATGATCGTGAGGTTCTGTAGCTGCGTGTGGTCTTCAGTCTCCTTTAAGGAACGGCTCTCCTGTGGCACATATGTCAATTTGTCTTGTGATTTATGATGTTGACTAACTGAGCTGGTATCACCTAACTCATTCAGAGAAAGGCCATACAGGATACTTGGCAGGCGTCCACTTTGTAATGGGAAAAGCAGTAGGCAAGCATAACCCTCATGAGGCAGCCAGGAAAGATGAGAAAATAAGTGGGTCAAGCACTAGGCGCAAGGGCACGAGGATGGAACAGGACCTGTGAAATCAATGCTGCTTTCTTCAAGAGTCGCTTTTGTGGGATATTGAACACTACAAAATGTGTAGAAGAGTGGCGGCTGACAGCGACGAGGTGATATCCTTTCATATTTTGCTTTGATTATTTTATCCTCTGGTGATGGCAGTCATTTAAATACATAACAGTCGACAAGGTTCATATTGTCTCTCCTGCCACGCTATTCTTCTCCAGCCCTGAAGCGTGCAGAGAAATCAGGGATTCTCGCTGTGTGTAGACTTTGGCGAAACTGGGTAGAGAGCTGCGAGCGATGAGTATCCTGTGATATTCCATGCACTTTTACACCACATTCCCGCTTTGTTTAATGACACCACAGAGAACGAACATTTGCGGCTTTAATGGAAAACATTTCCCTAGACGAAATCCAGTGCCAAAGCAGCTCTGTTGTGCATTCGGCACAGTTACCTGAGGTACCCACCGACCGGCGGATATTTCACCTCGCTGACAAGATGCTTCCAACCACATCAGAGACACAGCGTGCTTCTCCCTCGACTTGAAATCATTTATTTATTGCATTCTGACAATGGGCACGTTGCCACTGCTACTCTCAACCCTAAATGTACTCGTAGCAACACTTTAAGCATGTCACTGCTTACTACAGGTGTGTTTTCCCAAAGATAAGCCATTTTGCTTTAGGTTAACCGTGTTATCTGCCTTACATTGCTGTGTTAGGTTTATCTGGAGTTAGCACTTCCTTTATTGCCTTGAGGTCTCCCACAGGCAAAGGAGAGGATGTCTGGCTCATCAACTGTTTTCTCATTACGCTTCTTTTTAGTAACAATGCAACACAATAAAGGCTAAGGCAAATTGTAGGACGTTATCGCACTTAATGAACATCCTATGAATCAATGGAACGGAACAGAGGCGTTTTAAAGAAACGTTCAGAGCGAATTATATATATTTTTTCCAGACCAGTGTGCTTTCTAGACTGATTAGTTATGGCCACCACAACTGGGCAAAAAATTGCCCCTAATTGTCTGATCGCCAATCTTGTATGATCTTCTCAATTCTCAATATGTTTTTATGGCATTGCTATAATAAAGATGCACTTTTAAATGGAATAGAAGGTGAGCTATGTCAGAATGGCTAGGTAAAATGCATGGATAGTAGCAAGAAGTACATGACTGTAATTATGTATTCAGTTGAAGAAATCATAGCAATCATAGCTTTATTATTGTGTGTGAAATTAGACTAGAGGCACTGCTTTTGCTAGGCCATATGATATGCAGCACAGCCAGGGGTCTGTCATTAACGTAAAGATATGAGATGAAAGCATACAACAAACAAAGTAAATGGAAAAGCGAATGAAAAGATCCAGAAATCTAATTTCTATATATGTACCGTTAACCAACTGAGAGCAATATAGAGTAATTGAAGGACATTTCGCAATTGCTGTTTCTGTAGAAGCAGGGGGGGGAAGTACTAGAAGGAGACTGTTTCCAAGCCCTCTTGCATGATTTTAGTAAATGGTTTAATTTGATATAAATCATCGTTTAGCTAGATGGGGGAATATCTCATTTACAATTTGTGTCCTCGTTTGTTAGTGGCACGGCACCTCAATTACCCGCCAAGCAGCTTTTTATTTATTCATGCGCACAAAGTCATGTATTCATGAGGATTAAGCAGAGACTCTCACAGAGACTGGCAGCCACAGACAGCATATTTAAACAGAATAAGAAAATCTGACACAGATTAAACCATAAGTAGATGGGGAAGAATGGGGGACCCGTGGCTTTGTGCATTCATAGGTCAGTGCTTGGTCAGTTTCCCAAACTGCCCCATTCCGAGAAATCATCCTCAGTATGAAAAGACTTATAGGGCACAAACTTCAAAGAACAGTTCATGCAAAAATGAAAATTCAGACATCATTTACTCTCCCTCTTGTCATTCTAGACCTCTTTCCTCTATCGATCCGAACAAACAAACAAATAAATAAACAAACAAACTAATACATATTTCAGTTTGCATCATGGTTTTATGTAATTTAATTTAGTCCCCCTTATTGAGAACCACTGTAATAAAGGACCATAAAACAATCATAAATGTAGTACTTATGACAATGCGCAATATATGATTTTTTTTTCTGAACCCTATGAAAACTTTGCATGAGAAATGGGTTGAAATATAAGCTGTTGTTTTTTGTTCAATTATAATGTTTAAGTGAGAAGACCATATGATTTCTTAATGAATCTTGGATTCAAGTTGGATCTTTTCAAATGAATCGTTTGATTCAGTTCACAAAACCAGTCTGAGTGACTCTCACTGATCACTGTTTAAATAATGTGTTAAAAGTTAACTGGAGGGGAAGATTATTGAACAATAGCTAACATCACATGACTTAAAATATAGCACACAATCAAATTGACACTTTTAAAAAAAATAGTTATTTTGCATCCTTTTTAAAGCTTGAAAGCTCTAGTCCCCATTCACTGTCACTGCACGTAAAATAATGACCATTACATGACATGGTGAGTAAATGATGACAGAATGGATGAACTACCCCTTTAAGACAGAGGATATTATGTGTGAGAATGAAAAACAATAAATATGTATATTGGAACAGGAATGCATCACTGTTATTCCAGTCTAATGAATTCCCACTATATCGTACACGGACAGAAGAGGGGGAGGTGATGTAGTGACATTGTGTAGGAGAATATAGAGAGTGAATTGGTGTAGCTATTTGTGTGACTGATTTTTATAATAAACCACATGACCGCATTAAAACATACAGTGCTGCTTCAAAATGTGCCACAGGACAAACACTCATTCTGGTAACTTGAAAGCGAGGAACACCAGCATTATCCATTTGTCTTCCTGGCTCGCACTTCTCATCAGGAAATCCTGGGTATTCGCTTTCCAGCCTGTACTCACAGCCACATTAGACACATTTATCAGGATTCTCCAACACCATTATGACAGGCCTTATCAAATTATCTGCCGGCACAACTGGCTGTGAGTGAAGAATTAGAAACACTAACTTCACTGAGGAATGCAATTTGCTTGGATACAGCGTGTCGAATGCTCACGAGCGTGGCGCGGGGCCCAGTGGAGCGTTAACAGAATGGTCGCTGCATCCTGATTGGCTGTCTGTTGGGACAGATGTCCTCATGTTGCTCCGACTCGAGAGGTGGATGTCCCTGCAAGCCATGACAGATGCTCCGAAAGGTAAAACAGATGGAAGTGACTCAGGGAGCGTGCAGCTATGGGCAGTTAAGTTGAGGAATAATGGGAATAATCATTCTAAATAGCAAAAGGCTGTTCGTCACAAAGCGAGGAAGGGGTTTGTGTCCACCAGGCAGCCCTGCAGAAAGGGAGAGACGCGAAACTCCTGAGAATGTTTAAAAGCATCTCCCACCATTCAGGTGCAGGCGGCTATAATCAGACGCTCTGCTCCGCTACCCAGTATTTCTCAGACAGGGGAAGAACAGGTGTGCACCATCACACCGGGATCCAAATATGCAATCCAGTTCCCAAGCTCAAGAGTGTTTACCGGTGTTGTTAAGAAATGGAGTGTAAAATGCCTAATTAGATACACCTTGTACACCGTGTTTGTTAAGCATTATGAATTCAAAATACCTTTGGCATAATGAAATGCCTACTAGAGATCTTAATAGGACGATTAGTCACAGAACAGGCCGGTTTGAAAAACGTGTGCTTTGATTTAGCGCTAAGCAGAACCATAACGCGGCGTAATGTGTCTTGCTGAAAAATCAGCCCGGCTCGGTGGCGTCTGCGCCGCGGAAGACGTTGCATTACCGATATGAATCTCAGCTGGCTTGTGTTTTTTGCTCCTTCAGGTTCTCTCATTATTAACTTATGAAACCCTCTTCACGGCTGTGTTTAAAAATGAGACAGCAATATGGAGCGGGCACATTGCTCTGAAAATAAGGGCCTGGGCATTCACTGCATAAACACGGGGCCTGCTTTATGGGTTCTACCTGCAGGTTGCCATTGGAGACACGGTGTCTCTACAAAGACATGCATAATTAACTGAAACTGTAGAGTGTGGAGGTGTAAAAGAGATCTACGAGCTGAAGCGCATCAAGGCGTGTATTATCAGTAGAGCATCTCTTGTCATTAGAATGCAAATCTACAATCTCAAGGACAAACCCCTCATCAACTGGTGCAATAGGCCTCTTCTGTCCTCACGCCTGGCCCTCTCGTCATACCTTCGCTTGCAACTGTGCTTCCGTGCTTCGGTTTCCCGTGTGTGTGCGGCTTAGTACGCCGTGCCTCATTTGGAGTTGCATTTTTACACTGACAGCAGGTCTGATCATCAATTATTATAGCTCACTGGCTCTAAAATAGGCATATCCCCTGGTGTGACACTTGCATCTTTGACCACGGGCATGAGAGAGAGAGACCGGGAGAGAGTGAGAGAGTTAACCCAGAAGAGCAGTGCACCTGCACGCACAGTGACATCAGACATCAAAGTGGCAGAGGCGAACGACTATGCCGCAAGACAACATCTGCCTCCCGCTGTGACCGACTAGTTAAGCCAGCTACACAATCAAGGACACACACGGTGCCTCTGTTAAATCCACTGCAAACCTGCTTTGGAAATCGGAATAGACGTTTCACGATTTTAACAGAAAAGTAAAAACACAAAGTGGTGAAGTGGTTTACCAATAGACATTTTACTATATAAAATGGAAACACTATATTAGGTTTAACTTTAAAATGACATTTGAATTATAAATTACATTAAAATTATGTTCTTGGAAGTAAAAATTATGGTTTGCCATATAATTCATAGTGAAAATCTGTATTATTAAGTACAATTAAAAAAATATTTCTTTCCTTTTTTACACACACATTCACACACGCAGACTTATTATTATTATTATTATTAATATTATTAGAAATTATAGATATAGATAGATAGATGATAGATAAAATAAAACAATATGAAAAATAAAAAATGTGGTCTTAAATAATGTCATCCACTTAATGATGGTTGCTATCTGTACATTTTTTTTTTTTTTAATAAAATGTAGATTATTTTTCAAGTAGGCTGGTATATTAATATTACCATACATGTACCAATAATAATATAAATATAATGCCTAAAAGGTTGTGAGTGTATAATTATTATTATTTGCGATCTCCATTTCTTCGTCTTTTATTTGTTTTTTTGTTTACAGTAAAGTTTGAAATGATGGCTCAGATATAATGCTAGTGTTTTACCACAACAGCAAATGACTGCATAATTCCATACTGTAGATCTTGATTAAATCACAGTGTTTGGACCCATGGTAGCATGATGAAACTTAATCAGAGAACACCAACAAGGGCTATCTTCCTTTAACTAGAGAGCAGGAACATGGTAAATAAAGATTTATATACAGTATATGGAAAATTTTGCATGGCGTGACAGATGCTGAACAGCTGAAACCCCTGGGAGTTAGGACTGCCTGGAATGAGAGCAAATCAATGCAACCAAGCAGGTGCGCAGAAGAATCAGGGCACAGGGACACTCGTGGCTGGTCGGCTCAACAGCTGGAGGTGCACTTTGGTGGCTCGCCTCGACGCAGACGGCGCAAAGTGGCAGGCAACTGCTTGACCCTCCTGGTGCTCCACTGCCTGGAGGTCCCACAGATGCTTGGTAGCAGCAGCATGGCCTGCAAACTTGACCATGGCAAATGTGATGAATGCACCAGCTCTTCTGCTCGCAAGCTACGCCTCTGCCAGGCCTCCATGTTCAGTGTCAAGCCCTCAAAAGCTCCTGTCATATTTTGTTAGCCCAAACACTTCCTGCCAGGGCAAGTCTAATCCATCCTCCATGTGTCCCAAATGAAATACTTTTTCCTCCACTCAGCAAAGCTCCCTTGTTCCCACACTCCATCTGTCTGTGTTACTGGCCCCGAGCTCTTTCTGAAGTCATCCATTTGTTTGAGAATACCAATTTATCAAAGAATCAGAGCTCACATTGATCACCGGACCACAGGGTGCCACCAAGTCATCCGGTTCCTGCATGCACATGCACATGCACACGCGCCTAGATTACATCCTACTGACCCGTGTGAAGATAAAGGACTAGGAGCTAAAAAAGATTACTTATTCACAATCGTTCGGCCTCATATTAGCCGTGTTTCACTCCCCTTGTTGATAAATTGGAAATAGAGCGAGCTACATCTTGCTTTGATATAACAATAGGTAAGAATTTCTCTCAATCTATCAATCTTAAATAGCCCAGATGCCTCACCCTGTAGGTAGACTAAATGCCCCAGTTTACAGAAGAATTTGCAGATGTTTGGTTTCATGAATATGCAATATGAGATTTGCACTAATACTTAACCTAAAATGGCTTCAGCGGTTTATTAACCTGACACCAAAAAATTACACGTGTCAATAAAGTTACTGTCACCATAAAATACAACCCCTAAGATGCTGAGTCTGTTTAGCTTTAAAATAATATATTGACGCTCGTTTATTTTGGCCAACAATCCTATCTGAGGCCCATCTTTATCCTTGGCACTGTCTGCATAAGAAAAATGAGAAAGAGGTGTGGACATGCATTTTAATCAATTCGCCGTGGCATATTTTAGAGACCCACTTCTTTGTGTAGACACAACAGCCCTAACATTAGACCCCGGTAAGAAATCAGGCATAATTTGCGTTGAAATGTCATATATAGATAATATAAAATACTCTTAATTTGAGCTGTTTAAGCAAATGTCCTCAAAGGAAAAATAAGAAAGACTGCACGGTCTATTAATGTTGCTAGACAAATAAATTAAATGAATACAAATTAAGGTTAAGTGGAATAAAAAAATATATAATATGCTTAAATTTCATTGCGTAGCATAATCTAACCACACATGCAACCAGTTTCTGAAACTCACATTTAGTCTCCATGTGACAGTTTTGTTCAAAACCCGAGGTTTTTAGGATTTACTGTTGCGTAAGAGAAAAAAAAAATTGTCAAACTATTGGCAACAAATGGCATTTAATAAAACATCAACATATCAATTTTTCAGTTGCTTTCTGTGTTTTCCTGTTGCATCTGAATGAGGCAGCAGGCTGTTCGTACCTATCCCTTGCACCATGTCAAATCAAGCAGGCTAGATTCTGTAGATGTCAAGGAGGCGAGTGTTTCTGAAGGATGATAGACTTCTAACAAAATGCGTTTGATTGATGGAACTGGAGTCTGCAGTCTGGTTCTGTTCACAAAGTGAATCAAGAGCATGAAAAATTGATGTGTATCCAAGACATACATCCTGGCATGTTAATGCTTTGATAATGAGCTGCTCTACGTATTTCTCTGGCAACCATACATGAAAGTGCCCCTGAAATCATGCCATGTGGGAGAAACGTAATCAAAATGACATTTAGATGATGAAGCCTCAAAGTGTCATGAACAGAAGTGTCTTTGCAGCCTGTCCAGATTCTGGACATGACTGGTCACGGATGAATAAACACTGGGTCCGATAACCTCCTCGGTCCCAAGATAGGAGACTTTTGGTTATAGTTTGGTTATGAAAAATATAAATAGCTTAATATGCTATAATTCTTTTATTTATTTTATTATTATTTATGATGTGAATTTAAAATTGTATGAAAAATATAAACACGTATTTTATATAATAATAATAATAATAATAATAATAATAATAATAATAATAATAATAATAATAACAAAAGTGGGAGAATTCTGATTGGGAAGATGTAAAACAAAATGTAGTGTGATTAAGCTACACATTCATTACCGATAACTGAAGAAAATAATAGGCAGCCTGAATTGATTTAATGAAAATGCATTTTACACAGCGTCCCATCGCTTTGTGCCATGTTTATAACATTGTTTTACATGCTCCGCTTGAGATTATCTGAAAAGGCCAACCTAGCATCTGTTAAACCACTAACAGCAATAACAGCTATGCTCTGCCAAAGTGAAAGAGAGAGAGCATTTAATATCTTAGGCTAAACCAAGACCATGCATGTTTCAGTTCTAAACACTGCAGTAAAAAACAATAACAAAAATCACCCATCAATGCACTTAGGGAAAGTATACATTAAAGCTCTCATGCTGAAAGTGTATCGGCATTGTTAAAACTCTAATCTTATTATATTTAGGATGAATAAAATGGATTGGTTTATTTGAAAATATTTTTTAGACACCAGATTAAATCTTAGAAAGTCAAGACATAAGCTGGTCACATGAGGCCATATGCTACACATCAGGAAATCTCTCTCAATGACTAATACTTTACTAATGACACTGCAGCATCATGCTTTTAGCTGGCAAAATGCTGGAGACTCCCTGAGACTAAATCGGTTAGACTGCACTGTAGATACATGCGAAAATCATATTCAAAAGCAAAATGGACTTCATGAAGGCACTGTATAAGCTATATACATGGCTTCATTTATCTGCATATATGAGTCAAGATGAATGTTTCCGTAAATTCACTTAAAAGCAAATTCCATGATTGTGGCATTCATGAAAAATATTTTGTAACATTTCTGAAAGCATATGCTTATAAAATATGTTTACAAACAATGGGGGAAAAATGCAGCTATATCAGCAATGCATTATTTTACACTACCATTCAAAAGTTTGAGGTAAAATTAATTATTACTTTATTCAAGAAGGAAGAATTAAATTGTTTAAAAGTGACAGTAAAGACATTTATCTTACAATGTTTCTACTTCAAAATATGTTCTTTTAAAATTGATATTCATCAAACATTCCCGAAAAACAAACATATCACAGTTTCCACAAAAAATAAGCAGCACTACTCTTTTCAACATTGGTAATAATAATAGTAATACATGTTTCTTAAGCAGCAAATCAGCATATTAGAATGATTTCTGGAGGATCATGTAACACTAAAGACTGGAGCAATGATGCAAAAAAATTCAACTTTGCATCACAGAAATAAATTACATTTGAAAATATATTCAAATCGAAAACTGTTATTTTAAATTGTAATAATATTTCACAATATTTCAATGTTTCAATATTTAATTTTACTTCACGAGGGCAGTCATGGTGAGACCACATGACCAGATAGAACTTGGTAGCCTACACTACTAGACATTTAAACTTTTGGAATAAATGAATCATGGCTAACCATGAATAGTGCTTTTCTACAACGGCAATATCAGATAGAGCAATGCAAACAGAACAACCACCAAGAGCAGCTTGTTTGCAAGCTTCTTCATTAGCTGCTCTTTTCCATTAGTCACCTGGTGGCCACACAAAACATAATGCAATTGCTACCAGATTTCCACCAGTCCAACGTCTGCGAGGGTTATTAAGGATGTAAATCAGCACACACTGCAATGCTGCATGAGTATAGATCTATAAATAACCCTTATGTAATTAATCTGACTTATTTGGAAGGAAACAATGTGACTCATGCAATCACGAAGCACACCATTACAGCAAATTAGCTTTGTAGTGCATAACACTCACCTCCTTACAAAGACTAGACTCAACACTTTCAAGGCAAAGCTTAATATAATTGTATTTTAGAAATAAGGGCAAAACTGGCATGAGAATACTAAAAATGTGTACATTCGTCCTGCCGCTGGTTTAATTTGACTCGGTCATAATGCGGCAACTGGAAATAGGTTCCAAAACCCTGCAGCACAAAATCAGTTATTTGTTTAGCATGAGAGAAGTCAACTTTGCAAATATGGTTTGGTTCAAGTGACCATCCCAATATGATTACTGGTGTCCCGTGGAAGGTCTTTAACAAGCATGCAAGCAAAAAAAAGCTATTTCATCCCAGTCGTTTCATTTCTCGTCTGTTTTTATTCCTTTTAGACTCAAGCATTCATGCATGCTGGGCTGGGGATGAGATGGCTTACTATGATGGTTGACCACACGTTAAAACCAGAAAAAAATAATTTAAGATTAAGTTTGTTTGTAAAAGACACGTAACCACCTGGATTCCACGGCGGCGCTGATCCCAAACATACACTTTAATGCATAATACTGTTTAATGTTAAGTACAAAGGTTTGGCCGCCTGAAGGGACAGCAGAGATTTAAAAAATGTTAATTGCATGAGAAGTTCCCTTTTCTCTCTGCCAGCTGTTTGGGAGGAGGGAAGCACAGGGTGGTGGCAGAGAGACAACAACGTCCATGCTAATTCGGCAAACAGCAGAATGGAGTCTTTAGCCAATCGGCCAGAGGCCATGGCAAATTTGAGCCGCTCAGAGCACAGTGTGACAAAAATGAGCAAACTCTACTAGTGACCGTCTGATAAAGAAAGCCCGAGGAGGCGAAGCAAAAGGGAGCCATAAAATGAACGGCCTCCTGCCTCATAAATAACAGTAACATAAATGTCACATGAACTTTATTTCGAAAGCGGGCGGTCTAATAAAGATGCTGTTTTAAAAAACGAGCAGAGAAATACATTGTCGTAAGAAGGCCGTATCCTCTGCTTTTCCACCTGCTATTACTCAAGCCGTGATGACACGCGAGTCCTTGCCATGCCACCTTTCAGTGCGTAAACCTGCTTCACGTTACCTTTTCCCTGGGTCTGCCACCGGTACTCTCTGTTCTTTCTCTCAATCCCCCTTCGTCTTGCTCTCTCACTCTCTCTCTTGTTCTCACTCTTTTCAAATTGAGACGACAAGATAAGCGATTGCCACAGCTACAGCTGCCTGCTGCTCATTGATAAAACCATATCTAATCCGTCTTGGGCTCCCTACGCCTCCGATGCACTCCTCTCACAGTCTCAGAGTCTGTCAACAGAGAGGGGATCTATCTCTCTTTTTGAACTCTCAACAACGGCTACAGCTTTTATCAGTGAACTTTTGGGCTAGGAAATGGGGAGCGAATGAGATGGTTGACTTCTGTCCTCGTCGAGCACACCTTGGGGGTCCCATCACCCTCGAGGAAATGACGTCAGCCTTTTCTCTTCTGCTTTATGCCATCTCGAACCACTCTTCTGCTGATTATAAATAAATGACATGATTTCTATCCATCTGGCTTTTGCACAACAGCAAATAATCTTGGGATAAAAGTGCATGATGTATTTTTCATTTTAAGCAGCGTTGGATTGCTCATGTTTATTCATGAGGCTGTCAGTTTGGTTCAGAGTCTGTCAACAGAGAGGGGATCTATCTCTCTTTTTGAACTCTCAACAACGGCTACAGCTTTTATCAGTGAACTTTTGGGCTAGGAAATGGGGAGCGTATGAGATGGTTGACTTCTGTCCTCGTCGAGCACACCTTGGGGGTCCCATCACCCTCGAGGAAATGACGTCAGCCTTTTCTCTTCTGCTTTATGCCATCTCGAACCACTCTTCTGCTGATTATAAATAAATGACATGATTTCTATCCATCTGGCTTTTGCACAACAGCAAATAATCTTGGGATAAAAGTGCATGATGTATTTTTCATTTTAAGCAGCGTTGGATTGCTCATGTTTATTCATGAGGCTGTCAGTTTGGAAGCTTTCAGGTTTTTTCAGCTTGTGCTTTGACAATAGAATAAATGATAGATTTTGTGTACAAAGAATGGTTTGCTTGAAGGATGAAGTTGAAGTGAAAAGAAACAGTGCGATAAGAAGATTGACTTCAGAATTCCCTCTCGTATTTCTCGAATATCATTTGCTCTCTGAATTACCTGAGAACAGTTTAGCCTCCAGACAGAGTGGGGGGGATTGCCAAAAAAAAGGTGTCCACTTTGCCAATTAACCCAGTTCCCAAATGACACAAACGTTGTGCTCCCATTTACAAGGCTGATTTTATGAAGCCTGAGATGCATCCATGGCAGAATATTAATGAGCCACAGAGCAATCACTTAGCATATGCAAATCACTACTAGTTTTATAGTTTGTTTCTTTCTACAGGATGATGCACAGAAGCAGCCCATTATCCAGCCTGTTGTTATCTCTCAGTGTATGAAAAATAGTACACAAAAAAATATATGGGATTATTAGTTTGTGGACTGTGGTATACAAGCCATCCAGTACATATCAGGAATATAATATACTAAACTGCACATAGCCCTAAACCTAAATATGTGTCAGGGTTCTGTCACTTCGGTCTAGTGTAATTCATGGTTTTGTGACAGAGCCCTGACACTCGCGTCATGTCATTGTTTTCATGTGCGCGTGCGGCTTCGAGTGTGCTCGAGCCGTGCGCTCTCGTCTGCGTGTACTGTTTCATGTTGGAGCGTGGTGTTCAGATCCCGGCACTCATGTCTTGAGTTTCGGTTTCGTGTCGGGGTCCGGACACTCGCGCTCCATGTTCTGTCTGTTGTGGGAGCGTGCGGTCTCGAGTTCGCTCGGCCGTGCGCTCTTCTGTCCACGTGTGTTGTGTTTTGTTAAGCACGCGGTTTGTGTTCAGCCGCGTGCTTTTCTTGTTGTCTTGTGTGAACACGTGGCTTATGAGTTTTCTCATTAGCTGCGTGTTCGTGTCTCTTGTTCTAGCACATGGCTTGTGATTTGTTTTGCTGGCCATGTGCTTGTGTTTTGTTTTGTGTGAGCACATGGCTTTTTGTCTTTGATTCGGTGTGCCATGTGCTCATGTCAATTGTCTTGACCCCTCCCATCTTGTTACCTGATTATTAGTTAATTTGCCCCACATGTGCTCCCTCGTTACCCTCCTCATTTGCTCTCCATTTATTCTCCTTGTGTTTGCAGTCCTGGGTCCGTTCGTTGTCGTTATTTCCCCCTGGATGTCATCGTCCATCCCTGGATGTGTCCAGATCCTTGCCTTGCCTTGCCTTGCCTTGCCAGCCTGTTTTTCCCCCTCGGGGTAGTTTTTGTTGCGGTTTTGTTTATTTTTATTGTCATTAAAAGCCATTTTCTGCAATACTGAGTCCTCGCTCCATCCCTCTATCTGGAACCCTGACAATATGACTGTAACACCTTCAAACATCACAAAATTATATATATATATATATATACTGCTAAAAGTAGCAGTGTGGTGTGACAAAATACTATTTTTGTCACATTTATTGTGCACACAGTTTGGTAATAATCAAACATGTTTTACTAGAATATCTCTCTCTTAAAGGGAGAGTTTACCCACAAATGAAAAATCTGCTAATTATCATTCAGTAACAAAAGTCTTGAGGTTTGGAATGACATGAGGGTGAGTAAATGATGACAGAATTGTAATTTTTGAGAAAACTAACCCTTGAAATCACACATTCTTCTGATTCACCTGGTTCATCTTCAACATTTCAGTGTCTGGTTCAATAGTTCAGTGATTTAGTTGAATCATCACTCAGTGTTGTTCCAGAAACTCAAACTGAACAAGGCATTTCACATCTTCCTTTTTGCAGTGAAATAAAGATTTAGTTAAATAGGGCTGTTTATTCAATTTTTTTTAATTAACGTGCATACATTACATTGTTGTTTAGTTTTATTAGCTTAGTGTTTAATGTAAATTAATTCTTAATTATTTTAATTCTGTCGCCCCAATATACTTATTGTTCTAGATAAATGCTGCTCATTTAAAAATAGTTATATAATCAGAAAATTTAAAAAAGAATGTCTCATATATAAAGTATACACACACACACATACAGTATATACATTTAAATGCATATACACTTAAGGATACGGCTCAGTTTGAGAGAACACGCTGCATTATCAGAGACAGCAGGCCGGTTCAACAACAGCTAATCTAAGAGCAAAGACTGGCCACCATGTGTATGTAAATAGCTTGGCAGGAATAGAGCTGAAGAAATGCATTCATTCTTACACAACACTGTGAGTGTCATAGCTCTGCTGCACTGTAGAACTGAAAGACATTTGTGCTTCAGTCAGAGACGCTATTGTCTCATTTATGGACCAGATAGAGAGGATATCTGCAGGTGTACACAAGCCAATTTATTTTACTCTTGTGCTTTTTTTTCTCTCAAAATTGTTTTGCCATAAACAACATGAATAATGTTATGGTAATTCAGCCATATTATTGATCTGTAAGCCAGAAAGAGATGAAGAGATCTGTGCTGATCACAGGATCTGCCAGCCACACCGGACCGTCCTACGGTGTTTGAGATAGAAGGGCTTTACCTCCCTGGGTCACGGCGAGAATCAAACACAATGACTGCTTTGATAAAGAAGATCTACTAAGCTTACATTCACAAAGACCAGTCGGTCAGACTAATGGCTGTGCAATATAGAGTAGCCCAGCAGTAAATACTAACCAGCTCTTTTGCACCTCATTAAACAATAACAACTTGAGCAAATAAACACCCTTCCTAAACAAGCATTATTTGCTCCGCAAAGCACTATTGCAGAGGGCAGCATAATGTTCACTTAGCAGCAATGTGCCCTATAAACTGTGTGCATTTCTGATGCTGCACCAGTGCAGACTGAAAATCAAATATTTCTAGGGGGAAAAAAATGATTTCTTGAATCAGATCTAAATGAATGGAAAGCGTTTGAACAGGAGTACGTCCATTGATTTGAAGCATGAAACTCAAAACTTGTGTGGAAATACACAGTGCTGATTCATTCGCAAGATAAGAACATTATGGAGAGTTCAGGTTCATAGTAGCTATGCATTGTTATTTTTTATGTTTACTGACAAAACAATAATCTTCAAAATTAGTTACAGTTATTCTATAAGTTATCTTATTTTCATTTTCTTTTGTTGTTTTCCAAAAACAAAATAGAAGAAATGGATGGATATTAATACAGTTGTTTAATCAGGTGCTGTTTATCTCTATCCATCCATCCATCCATCTACACGCACACTAGTTCAAAAGTCCGGAGTCAGGACGTTTTTTTTTTTACACATTAAAATGTATAATGTAACAAAATATTTTCAAATAAACATTGTTCTTTTGTGCTATTCATCAAACAAAAAAATATATCATGTTTTTTACAAAAATGACAAATATGAACTAAGTGATTTCAATTAAAAACCTGTGTATATGTTAAATAACAACATTGCTTAGCAGTTTATCAGCCTAGCATAGAGGCCGTCACAGTTGTGTCCTCTGCCTTTTGCCCGCTCAGCTGCTGAAAATGTGCTGGTAAAGGACACCGGTCAGTACTTACTGGACTCGGGGTCAGAGTTGCCGTCACCCTCAGTGCGGCTGTTCGGTGAGGTCTGTTCATAGTACTCTTCCTGAGGGAAGCCCAAGGGCAGAGGCTGGGTGGTGCTGGTACCGCTACTGGGCTCCTGCTCTCCAAGCCCGCTGTCACTGCAGCTCTCCTGAGAGCCATCCGGGAGGTGAAAGGTCACACGGCGTTGTGTCTGCTAAAATACACACACACACACACACACAAACACACAACAGTCAAGCTGAGAAGGCAGTGGCTTCAGGCTTTCAGGAAGGAACAGGAGACTTCATTTTAGAATATTTGTTCCTGCGTATCAAGAGCTCTGGACCTGCAACTGTATGTGTTTTAAAATTAAAAACATTTAAAATGTATTATTTGAAACACTATAAAAAGTGAAAACATAAGTGTGTGATATTTCAATCCCTAGTATCACCAATAGAGTCATAATGCAAATAAAAATAAAACTAGAACAGGAAAAAATATTTCACTATGTACTTCTAGGAACTTTTTCTATTTGACCTGAATCTTAGAAACGACTTATGTTCGTATAACTTATAAAGTCAGGTTGGCTCATATTAAATCATAGTCATATTAAAATATTCCATATAACTTGATTCCCTTAAACATATTAAATAAATATTATTAAGGGATTCAAAATCGTTCAATAAAAAAAAATAAAAAAAATCATGTGGAAGAAATAAAATAAAATAAAAATGGGGAGGAACAGGCAGTTTTCAAAACAAGTAAGCAAATAAACAAACAAAGAAACAAATAAATAAATAAACTTAAGACATATAATGTTTGTACTTGAATAAAACTAGTTGATTGAGCACATGAAGCACATAAAAAAAAATTATTAATAATGATAAAAAAAAGGTTTTTAGAGTGTATCTGGTGCCAAAGTTGTTATATTGGTAAATATCATATATATATTGTAACACCCCTGTGGACTGTTTGTTGTGGTTTCTTCCCCTGTTGTTGGTTTAGCCCGTCTAATTATTAGTTAATCACCTCATTGTGCTCACCTGTCGGTCCCTCGTTAACTGCCCTATATCAGTTCCTGTCTCTTGTATTCCAGTGTTGTCGGTTATTGTGAATGTTACCCCGAGTGTGTGTCTGTCTCTGCCTTGTTGTTGCTACATTAAATATCCTCGTCATCCTGCCTGCCTCCACACACCTGGACTGTGACACATATATATATATTTTGGAGGAATAAGCAAAATCACATAACTATAAAATACTGCATATTCAAAACTGTTAAAAAAAGGTCATGGAGAAGAACAATCGGTTTTCAAATTAAATAAAAAGATTTATTATTTTTAACATGAATAAAACCAGTTGATTGAGCACATGAAGCACTTTTTTCACTACCTGAAAAACACATTTTTAGAGTGTTGTGTAGCTGGTGCCAAATGTATTATATTGCCATGTATCATTCAAAAGGAATAAACAAAATCATATAAACATAAACTTCAGTTATGAGATGACTGTCAGCAAGAACGGC
>NW_015506506.1:172131-173077 GCF_001515645.1 Sinocyclocheilus grahami | reverse complement strand
TCATTTTAAATAATCTTGCAGATCAAAAGATACATAAAACATTAAAATGTACAAATATTCCATGTAGTCTTTAATTGAGCAATCATAAAAGCTGTATGGATAAAAGAATAAGCAAAAATGCCAATTAAAATAATTTGAGTATATCACATCACACCACTGGCATCCCACATGTAACACTGTGTAACACAATGTTACTTAACATAGTTCGTTCACGTTAACTTGAACATAGCTTGAAAACATTCAACGTATTTAGCATTTAAAAATGACAGAGTGATGAAGACAGTTCTTGATCTGAAGCTGCTGTGAAATGTTATATAGTTCTGTAGCTATACTGTCATCTGAGGTTCTCTGAGGTTAATTTCTCGCATTAATTATCAGGTTAGTCAGCGTGCTTTCGCAGCTCTACTGCAGAAAGTAGCTTCTGACCTCTGAGTGGGATGTTAGGTGGTTCATTTCTGATCTGAACTGACAGAACAACAGATTGTCGCTGGGGAATTACGCCATCTATAATTCAGAAGCCATGCAGTCGCAAATAAGGCATAAGCTGAACTTTTCCTGTTTAAAACAAACCATGCATCAGTTGGCTTGATTTGCATATTTAAAGGTTTATTTGCTGCTTTTGGAATGTAAAGTATCATGCATATGATCACCAAACGCTAACATGCTAATGAGAGCATGTCTCATACATGTCTTGTCTCCTCACACAGAAAATTGGCTAGCTGGATTCACTAGTCCAAACACAACTGGTTTGAATCATGAATAAGTTATCATTAACTGCATATGATAAGTCATTTTATCTGCTCTTATTTCCTTTTCTCTCTCTTTTACTGAGTACTTAATCAGGATCTGATTTGAATCATCATAATGCCCCTTAAGGGAAATTCATTGCAATTTAGTGCTGTAAAAATGACAACAGTCAGCTGTCCAGAAATGTGCACAAATATCA